>NC_064303.1:39047933-39200933 GCF_023373825.1 Bactrocera dorsalis
ACAAAGTTCATAAATCTAGATATACAAGATACAAGAGGCCAGCGGAGCACCGAAGTTAGAAAATACATAGAAGGTTATAAAGTTGCAATCGCACATAAGTTCCAAAATTGTCTTTAAATTTGTACAATACAAAATAAAGAAATTAAATCGTCCTTTATTAGAATATCTGAAAAACTTGAATATGCTTTTAAGTATTAGACTAAATATTTTGTACTATCGAACTTTTGTCTTCGTAATGAAAAAGTATTAATCCTTTCATAACTATTTTCAGTATATATTCCTCATCCTATGTCACTAGTAATGTATGATGTGTGGTGTATACGTCATAAAATACGAATGCTATATGATCTACATTTGCTGTCAACAAATTCTTTCGATAACTTCTCAAGCAGTATGAAAATAAATGAAATCAGATGATAACCCACTCAATTTCCTAAATTAACGGTTATGTTTAAAACTAATAAAGATGAAATAACTCTTAAGAAACACTCTAAATAAACACATACTTATGTTAGTTTTGTTGCTGTTTTAGCGGCAGAAAACATTTCTAATGTAATTTCGAGGAATGGTAACGAGTTGACTCTCGTTTGCCGGATAAAAATCGCGTACGTTCCGTTTATTTAGATCTGACTGTCATGCTTGAAATCGGAGCATAGCTCTTAAAGCCCCCAGATACCGAATATGTGCACTAAGGGCCTCTACCCGACCGAAAACATCGTGCGATATATTAAAAATGTTAGTGAATGTCCAATAGAATCTTTCCTAGTTATAATTCAGCGTTTTTCAAAAATTGATGAAATAAGATTAATATTCTTCCAAAACGCTAAATATGTACGTAATATACAGATATATATTTTCAAACTTTGAGTTGATCTTATATATACATATATGTATGTACACAGTCCGGTACTTGTAAGGCTTGATCTTGAGCTCATTTTTCAATATGCGGTCGGATATTTTCAGTTCTTTAGCCATTTGATTGCCACTTCGTCGTGGTTTTCGTTCAAGTTGCTTCTTCACTTTCCGAACCATCTCACGTGACGTTGCAGTCTTTTGATGACCATCTCCATGGCGTTTTGCGATTCTTTTTTCACATTAAGGTGTTTGAGCTCACGAAGAATTGCTGGCTGTGACTTTTCAGCTAAATGTAAAGCAATCACACTATCACGTTTGAATTCCATCGCTGATCACTTTTTTTTGTGTTCACTTTTGGCAAAACGCTTTTGTACACTTTTGAACAATACTCCGAACTGTCATTCAGCAAATTTATAAACAGTTGATTCCAGTGCGACTACTGCGCAAATGGTCTGAAGTTGGTTACACTTCGAGGGACCCTCCTTCTCAGCGACGAGAGGGGCGCATACATACGGAAACAGCTGAGCCTTGAAAGGCAAAAGAGTTTTTAAGCGTCGAGATCTTAATCTGCTCTACTACAGCAAAAAATATTTTCAACAGCTAAGATTTTAAATACGTTATAAACAATTGCGCGATTTTATTTATTGAGAGAAAGCGGTTTGGTCTTTTTAATTTCGAAAAGTAAATCAGATCAGATGTTAGCTGACTACCTCGTGGAACAACTGAAGAGACATTAATTGAATCTGAAAGAGTATCCTCAAATATTATGAACAAATATCGGTTTATCTGTGAAGTTTCTTATCGAATATCACAATAAAAAAAATTGATAAATACGGTTTTCAATAATACTTCCCGAATAAGAAATTTTATCTTATATATATGTCGGCGCACCCTAATAGTGCGTGGATATTGCTATGCGTGTGTGAGTGTATGTGTGCACAGTTTAGGGAATTTCATTAGGAGAAGTTCCCCATAATTGTATCAGCCGTTGATTGTGCTGTGATAGGTTGTCTGTATGTTGTCGCTTTGGGAAGTACCGTTTTAGCGGGGCGCCAGCGTGGTGACGCTTTTTTCTTTTCCCCAACAAAATTAATGTTTGTTTGTTAGTAACGCTAAGAGAACGGCTGCACCATTCTTGTTGAAATTTTCAGGGGTTGTTCGTTGTGGATCGAGGAAGGTTTAGAAATAAAAAAATATCTTATACTTTTCATGAGGAAAAGTCGGAAAATTGGATAATTCCAAAAAGTAACTTTTTCCATACTATTTTTTTTGTTTTTCAATATTTTTATTTGTAAATTATTTGAATCCTTTAATTTCGGTCGTTTGCTTTTTGATATCGGCTATTTAAAGAAAAAATATTGAAAATTATTCAGTGAAAGCTTTACGTTTGTTTCACACATAAAAGTCAATCACAGATTGAAATTTGTTACGAAGCCACGAAGAGGTTGCGCTATATCTGTCGGCGTTCTTTTTGCCCCATCAACGTATGGCAGTCTAAGGCAAGGCAAGGCAAGAAGAACTCCCAGGATTCATGCATGCAGAATTATGGATCACGGTCAATCAGCAAGCGATCGTCACGATGTCACAGCACGACTTTTTAAACAAAAGCTACGATGTTTGATGGACTTTATTTTTAAGCAACGTATATATGGTGCTGTTAGATGCTAGGTGTACTCTGTTGAGTGGCTAAAGAGAGTTTTGCTGCACGCATACAAATTGATGAAATCATTTCTGCGGAAATTCCTCATGCAGAGAAAGATCCATTATTCTAAGTGATGAAAACCAATATGGTGCACGGACCTTGCAGACACCACAACCCCACTTGCAATAAATGCACGAAACACTACCAACGTGCTTTTCTTTCGGAAACGCAAACTGGAAATGATGGATATCCACTCTATCGGCGCAGCTCGCCAGACGACAATGGCAGAACATTCAGCATTCAACTTATAGGAGAGAATATCGAAGTCGACAACATATGGATCGTACCATATTCGCCACTGTTGTCTAATTCACATTTAAAATTAATATCAATATTGAATATTGCAGTTTGGTGAAATCGATAAAATACGTTTGTAAGGAAGCAACATGGCGATTATTGGTCTTGAACGATACGGTCGATACGTGAACTGCAATAAAGCGCTTTGTAGGATATTTACTTTTGCAATTCATGAACGTTTTTCGACTGTTGTACCTCTCGCAGTTAATTTGGAGAATGGCCAAAGAGTGTATTTAAACCCACAGAATACACTACAGCCAGTGGAAACCGCCAGCGCTTGCGAAAACATTACTCTATTCGGAAATACCTTGAAATTATACATGGGATGCATCGCTAAGGAAATATTTATGCAGAAAGAAAGGCCAAACAGTAAATGCACATCCAGGTGTGTTCTCAACAAATGCATTAGAACGAATTTACACAATTCGCCCGAAAAACGACGATTGCTTCTACCTTCGGTTGCTATTGATTAATGTACGCGGTTAAACTTTATTTTAGTCATCGCATAATGTGAATGGTGCGGTGTGTGCAACTTTTTGAGAATCATGCCAGCAATTAAAATTGCTGGAAACTGGTAATCGCTGGAATCAAACGATGGACGATGCGATAGCTACTTTGCATGCCACTGAAGTTTGCACACTTTTCGCGATGATAATTTCTACATATCAGCTTCTAAATCTGCGTCAATTATGGGATACGAACAAAAATTCCAATCGTCTTGACAATGAAGACGAAGCCGTGCATTATCCAGTGGAATTTCTAAATTCTTTGGAGAGGCTTGGTATGCCGAGGCATCATTTGCGTCTCAAAGTTGGATATGTCATTATTATGTTTCGCAATCTTCATGCGCCGAAACTGTGGAAGGGATCCCGATTGATTTTGACGCAGCTATCGAATACAAGGAGGCAAAGTGCTTGATTCTACGAATTCATTTGAGTTTTAACGATTTGCCATTTTAGTTAGAACGTATTCCGTTTCCAGTGAAAATTGCATTTGAGATGACAATCAACAGGATACAAGGATGGTCGCATAATGTGTGGCATAAATTTGGAAATGCTATATTTTTCACACGGCCAGATATACGTGACTCACGAGCGGCTCACGAGTTGGAAAACCTTCTTTTCTGTACACCGGAACCGAACCAAAATATGTAGTTTATCAAGCTGCGTTACATTGAAAAAAAAAATTAAATAATATATTCAACTTTTCATTTCAAAACATATAATTTCACGCAGGACAACGGCTGCGGAGACAGCTAGTCAAATACATATATAAAAATGAATCGCAAAATGTGTTGCTAAGCGCATATCTAAAGAGCGCCTAGGCCAATTTTGGCCAGTTCTTTTTTTTAATTTTCGTTGAAGTTCAGAGATGGTTTTTACGGAGAAAAAAATTGGAATAATTACCGGAAAACCCCTAAAACAGCCCTTTTCTTTTTCCCATACAAACGTTATATAAAAATGAAAGTTTTTTAGTAACGCTAAGAAAGCGCTTTGTAGAATATTTATTTTTGCAATTCATGAAAGTTTTCCGACTGTTGTGCGTCTCGCGGTTCAACTTCATTTAAATCATTGCGTATTGTGAATGGTACAGTGTGTGCAACTTTTTGAGAAGCATGCTAACAATTACAATTTCTAGAACATGATAATCACTGGAAACAAACGATGGACAATGTGATAGCTATTTCGTATGCCACTGAAGTACTTTTCGCGAAGATCATTTCGACATATCAGCCTTTAAATTCGCGTCAATTAAGGGGTATGAAAAAATATCATTACCGATGATATTTTACATTGTATTCGCTAAGAATTGGAAATAGGCAAATTTCGAATGATACTACCAGTGGTTTGATATCAATTTGTCAATTTACTTGAACGGAAGGTAAACTCATCACGAATGTTTATCTGAACGTTGGTTAAATTATTGTGAATGCGATTGTTTGAGTGTACGCGCAATTTTAGCTCCCAAAAATATCGATGTCAATGACTTAAACTCAAAAATGTGTAGTGGAACCCGACTGATTATGACGCAGTTATGGAATACAAGGAAATGCCATTGAAAATTGCATTTGCGGTGACAATCAACAGGACACAAGGATAGTCGCTAGAAGACTATGGTATAAATCAGGAAATGCTATGTTTTTCACACGGCCATAAAAATATAAAATTGTTATGTATGTTTTATTTGATATGAGTTTTTAAAAGTGCCCTTACATTCATGAAAAATAACCACTCGTATCTATATATAGCACACTGAAATTCGTATGTCAAAATTTATGAACAGGGAATATTAAATTTGCCAAGTTCTTTTAAGGAATCTTTTGTATTTGTGAAAGATATTTTAGCTTCGTTCCAACGAACGAAGTTAGCGTTTTTTCTTGACTTGTGTTTGTGTTTGTTTTTGTGAAATGAGTTTAAAAATTATCCATATTTTACCAGTTTAGAGTATATTACTGAAATTTTTATAAAATATTTATACTTAATAAATTTTATTTCCAATCCATTTGTTTATATAATGTAATGAATCTTATATTTGGTCACTAAATTTTTAGTTGAAAAATCCTAACTGATATTTAACTCAAAAATTACCCAATTAAGAAGAAGTGCATTGTACGTTGCGACAAAAAAGGTAATTTATTTACATTGTGTTTTTACGTAAAATGTTTAATTAGTCATCAATATTTTTAGTCACTTATCAAGTCATACTTATAAATCCATGTCTCCTCGGCAGTTATAATGAATGCTCTCCATGAATTTGGGATCGGAACTCGGGCGTTCGAGCCTGTTCAAATAAATCTGTTTACGGTACTATTTTTGAAGAAAATTCAGTTTTATAGGAACCTGTCGAGCAAGAACGCGTTTCATAGCCAAAATATCTACCAAAATTATTTGAACGGTCTCGCGAGGTATGCTTCCTTGAAATTCGGCTGACGAATTTCAAGCACCTATTCTTTTAATATTTTCATCAGTTAAAGAGGTCAAAAATGTTCCAAAACTGGGCATGTATTCAACAATTTACGACCGTCTTTGAAGACTTTGTCTCACCAATATGCTTGTGTTTTTGATAAAATTGTAAACAAACTGACTGGTTGACAGATCGCGCTCATATTTGGCATAGTAATTAAGGACAGTCTTACCAACTTAGGAAAATATATATTTTTTTTGAAATATGATTTGCTAGGTGAATTTAAATTAAATTTTTAAATTTGAAATTGATTATAGTCATTGTGATATTAATCCATTGTTTTGATATTATATATTGAGTATAGTTTATATATAATATGAACGCTCATAATACAGTCTTTACAACGCAAACAATATCATTAGAAAAGTATTAAAGCATGATCCGATTTATTTTACACTTACCTAGGAGACCATTTCTAAAACATATACTATGTTAACTATATTTATACTCAAATATACTATTTAACTAACAAAATGTGTGTTACCTTCTCTTTTTTTTTTGATTGCAAATTGTTAATCTTGCCGCTTGCAAAAAACAACACTCAAAAACTAAATGTGAACTGATCATGATGTCGTCGGCCGTGGTGACTTCGCTGGACAACATAACGATGATTATGAACATTATGTCACCGATAAGCAACGCTATGCAATGCAACATTAACATTACAATTTTGACTCTTTGGCCCATCACTGTTTTATTTGTTTTGGGTGTTGTTACGGTATTCGCTCTTCTCCAATTTCGCGTAAGCAGTGCCACCGGATATTCTCGATTATCCCACCAGCACAGATATGGTGATACGAGAGGGCGCGAACATAACTCTGAAATGTGCAGCAGCTGGTTCACCAACACCGACCATAACGTGGCGACGTGAAGGTGGTGAACCCATACCGCTGCACAACAATACAGAAGGTGAGTGAAGAATACTATATCAATATTTTTTTTTTGTGAATATAGTTTTGAATAACTTTCAACATAAAATATAAAGCATTGATAAAAAAAAAAATTATGAAAATTTTAAGTTGAAAAGGCGGAGTGTTGACCACGTTGAATTGTTGATTGAAACAAAAGAAAGAATAAAGTATAAAGACTTTACGAGTACTTTAACTGTGAAGAAAACTTAAATAAATTATAATGAACTCGATGAATCGAGCTGCCAAGAAAATATTCTGAATCGAATAATGAAAATAGCAATGTAGGTATAAAGTAATTTCTACAAAATTGTTTCATCTTTTAGTGTTTACTTTAGTTTATTCTGCATTTAAATAAAATATGCACAAAAGGTAATAGAAATGCACTCACTCATTACCTTTTTTAAATTTCAAAATTTCCATCAACACTTGTTGCTACAGAAGATTTGTGAATATTGATTGATGACAGCGTCAGTTAAAGCAAACTGGTGCCTAATGATATTTAACTTCAATGTGTGGGTACAAGTTATTAAAAGAGGGTCGAGAATACCTTGAGGATGAACCACATCCAGAACGGTTATCAACATTAACCTATGTCAGCACATCAATGAAATAAAGGAACTGATACTTGAAAATCAGCTGTTAATAAATCTTACTAGCATCGTCGGAATATCGATAGAAATAGTGAAAACTATTTTGAAAGATAATTTAGGCGTAGGGAATGTGAAATCGCGATTGGTTCCAAAATCACTAAATTTTTTCGAAAAACAGCGTCGGGTTAACGTCTGTGATACAATGCTTTTCGACTACAGGGATGTCTTTAAACCTATTATTACTGGTAATGAGTTTTAGATCTATCTTACGAACCGGAAACGTCCATCCATCGGAAACAGACAATAAATCGAGTGTGGTGCAATCCGAAGTCCTTCCTTGTTCTAGTCCAAAAAGTAAAATATTATAGATATTTATATACCTCCAGGATCGAAAGAAACAAGTTCCACAGAGCGACATTTTCAGTTTGAAAAACAAGAAAAAATCACTTTGGCTTTTAGCGCGGTCACAATCGCGGCTCGATGCAATGGTGCTTTATAAACCTCAATATGGCCAAATAGAACTTCTTATTGACTGTCTGTCCCTCCGGAATAAATTCGATGCACCACCTTGATTTTTGAGTGGCTTTGTCTTGTTTTTTTTTTGGGGGGTTTTTCCTTCCATTCCGATAATTGTTGAATGGTGTATTCTTTTTGAAAAAACAAAAAAGCGTTTCATCCCAAAGTATCCACCAAAATTATTCTAGCGGACTTACTATTTTATCATATCGTTCACTTTTTTTAAATTTTTATCAGTTGCAGAGGTCGTCCAGAACGTAGCTTGTCTTCAACGATCTCTCGACCGTCTTTGAAGGCTTTGTACCACTAGTAGGCTAAATATCATTTACGGACTTCAGTTATAATTTCCCTGTATTGTCTATCCACAAGCGTGTCTAGTGTCAAATTTGTATCACCCTAAAAGAGGTCCATGAAATTTAAATATTATGAAACTGCACATTGCAACAAAATGCTCCAAAATCATGAAGTTATTTATTTCAAAACAAAGTATGTATGCTTAGCAATTACAAGCGCTCATTTAAAATCTTCCTCATTTAAAAATAAGCTTATTGTATTCTGCTCGAAATTGCGCGTATTTTCATTGATTTTCACATGCAAACCATGTGATTGGAATGCAATGGTAAAAACTTAGCAATTTATCCACCAAAGAAAAGCACATAAATAATAATAAAATGCTTTCAACTATTCCGAAATCGGAGATGTATTAGCAGGAAAAAAACGAACGCCAATAGCAAAATAACTTTGCATTTTTAATAGATATAAATTTATGACGTAAATTCTGTAAGGATGCGCACCCCAATTACATATCAATCAGTCTTCATATATTGTCATTGCAAACGAAATGAATTTGTAAACTTAGTTGAAAAAGTTCTATGAATACTAAAGCAGTATTGATAGTTTCAGCTGGCATTCAATTTAAAAAGCATCTCGTGAGTATATTTCTTAGTTTCATACCAATCTAGTTAATATTTTTTCTATCAAATCAATAACGGCTTTAGAAAAACATTGTATTAGAACCGGAAAGTACATCACTTCTTTTACGTGTAGGTAATATAATAGTTAAGGAATGTGTACACATTAACCCCATATCCTTTCCCCCCTCCAAAATTTTTTTAGCGAGTTATTCGCTGGTTTTTAAGTCCATTACCCCGTTGATTTCGGCCTTCACCATAGCTCAAAAGCAAAACATAAAACATAATGTTATTAATCTGCTAGGCTTTGCGTACTTTACCTATTTTAATACCATTGTTGAAGAATTGAAATCTAACTAAATGCCAGACTTTAAAAAAATGTCCGAAATTTGGTCAAAAATACGGTTGTTGTCCCACCAAAACATATTTTTATACAATCGAAAATTAGAAGTTCGGTGTGTAGAGATCCACATGCAAAACAAGCAGAGATATTGGAAAATTTTCTGAAGTTCCATTTGCAGTTAACTTGCAGTAATTTAGTTTTGAGAAAAACGCATTTTATACTAATTTAAAATTTGATTATGGTTGTTAGAGCATTGACTATCGAAATTTAAACAAATTGTCTTTTTTTTCAAAATTTACGTTTCAAATATTACGAAGTTACCCATACGCTATGTACATTGAAAAACTTGTACAAGGAAATAAAGAAATGATAGAAGCAATTTGGTTGGTTAGAGGCGATTATGTCGTATCCCGGCACAATTTCGATTACTTTGGCGCCGCGATTAAAAAATATATAGGGTTATAGGGTCCGCAAACGCTTAGTTTACGAGATATTCGACCTTAAAGTCCGAAAAATCGCAAAATTGGACCATTTCAAGACGCTATTTCACCACATTAAACGCACTTTTTTCACATTTTTCACTTCAAATTAATTAACTTACACTATTAACTTTTAAATAAAACCACATTTTACACATTTAACAGGTTTTTTACCTAAAAAATCTTTATTTTAAAAATTACATTTTACATTTGTTTGAACCTCATTTGTTTACTAAAAATTACGACGAAATGGAGCGCTGCCATGTGATGATAAGGCAATTCGCTGAAATTCCTCTTTTTTCGCAAAAATTCCTCTATTCATGCATATGGATATTTTCTTGTATAAATTTATTAAGCAAATAAGCAATATTATATACGGTAAATGCTCAGCAAAGCGGCTTTTCCGAAAACGTGCACCAATTTTCACGGGAATTGTCTTAAAAAATTCGTTTTTAATTCCGATTCACGAATATGTATGGCGCGTTATCTAATTTTATGTTATTAATTGGAAAAATAAAAAGAAATTAAAATATCGATATTCTCAATATTCGAGTCAGAAAGAAAATTTGTAAAAATGAGAAATACATATTATAAAAATAATAATAATTGGAAAAATAAAAATATTTCGTGAATTGGCAAAAATGAGAAATCGAGCGCTCGAAAAATAATATCCCTGGTCGGTCCAAAACCCCGGTGTTCAAAATTCTTCTGTGTCCAAATTCTTCTTCTTTCTGCAATAATAATGAATTATAAATTTTCCTATTATGTATTTCTCATTTTTGCCAATTCACGATCAGACTCGTATATTGCGAATATCGATATAAAAACGCGGTGAAACGCTAAAAAATTCTTCACTTTTGGTTTTTAAGGTGTGGCAACGCTGGTTTTCCTCGTAAATATAAACACTCTAAACTTTTCAGCCATAAATTTTATATGTGATTTTAAATTACTAAATTTGGCTGAAAAATTAAGAAATGAAAGTGAAAATCGAACTGATTTCAATGTTAAGCGTGTATATTTAATTATAGTGAAAGAAAAACGTGAAAAATTCTGTGAAACATGGAGAAATAACATGTGTTCTTAGTGCGAATTTTTGAATTTTTAAACGTGAATATTTTTAAAAATATTAGCTATTTTCACATGATTTTTGGATATTCCACCTCTATAGAAGCCCCCCTATCCGTACATACCCTATTTATACGGAAATTCGGTTTTTTTACCCCGCCGCCAAAGTAATCGGAATCGTGCCCGTATCCCTAACAATTATACTGAATACTCAAATTTTTTCAATTTCAAATAATAAACAATCGGCAAATCTATCTTTTCAGTTATCGCCTACAATGGCTCCTACCTGACGATCACTAAAGTCCAACGCCTTAATATGGGTGCATATTTATGCATCGCCTCGAATGGCATTCCGCCAACGGTCAGCAAGCGCGTAATGTTGGTTGTGCACTGTAAGTATACCTACTAGGGTGCTTCAAAAAAATTTTCTTAATTTTTTTTTCAACTCTTACCCCCTCAAATATTAGTGATTGACAAACAAAAAAACCTCCCTCAAGCCAGGTGCTGTAGCTTAACTCTAGGAGTAGCTATTTTTTTTTTACCCATTTCGTACATTTTAGACTTTTTACTGAATATCTGTCACTTTTCAAATGGTATATGACGTTTCCAATGTCAAAATATAGATAATTCAAATTTGAAACGTTAGATGGCCCACCCGTTATAAATCACTGCCTACAAAGTGATATTAACCGAAAACCAATAAATTGCCATAACTAAGCCGCATATTGAAATACAAGTCTAAAATTTGTGAGATACAAAAATGAAAGTAGGATGGAATCCTTTCCTGAAAAGTATGTTTCAAAAATGGGTTGAATCGGCAGGTCAATATGTATTTGTATTAACCCTAAAAATTTTTTGAACTACCGACTGACTATAAATCCTAAATATCGGCCAATATATTTAATTTAGTGAGCATATTTTCAATATAACGTTGCATCTCTGAGCCAATCCGATTGGCTCTTTTCCTAGTACATATATTCTTTTTGGTTTGATAAGTGAGGTAACTCGATGAAACACAGAGACCATCTGTTTCTCTTTAAATTTGTTTGGTTTGAACGCAGTAATAATGCAACTTATTGCCTGGGGATTGTACTCGTACACGCTAAATGGTCTGCTTGTAAATAAAAATATTGAAGTTTCAATTATGGGTTAAAAAGCTGTGGAGGCAACTAGTGGTACCTTGCCTTAAGGAGTTCAGAACTATCAGAAACTGAAAATATACTCGCAATTATAGCATTAGAAAACGCAAAACGAGAAGTTTTTGGGGCAACGAAACCCATAAAATAAAACTTCCGTTATCATACCTTATAAGTTGATATCACGCTATGTCGCTAACAGAAAACTGCTTGGATGGTATTATTTTATTCCTACCAGTTTATAGGGATTTCTGAAAGCATGAGTTCAAAGATGTCTAAGCCTTGATCTTGCATAGGAGGGACAATCAAGGGAGAGATTTGGGGATGTTGCTACTTTATTTTCTTCCAAAAACTTCTAAAATCGGCATACAATAAGATTATCAACCTTACCGCGTATATTCCAAAAGCTAATAGACCAGTTAGAATCCAAACAACTGGTGAAATTATAGCCTTATTGAGGTCAAAGAGTTCACTAAACTTCTGCATCCGCAATAAACTGTTCGTATACGAGGCCGCCAATATTGAGCCATTATAACATGAAGCGGTCATATAAACTAATCGATCAGAATCAAATTCTTGAATGAAAACTTTTTATGTGACTAAATAGAATAATTGTTGAGAAAAACCAAAAAAACCATACAGCCACTATTTAAACTGATCGACTAAAATCAACATAAATATCTTTATAACGCATATTTTATAACCTTCATTATTTTGCAAGGTTATCTATTTTTAGCGCTTACTATTGTCGAAATATCTAGAAATACGTGTTCCATTGAATAAAGGTATTCGACCGGTTCCGTTCTCAGATGTAATCTTACATAAACTCTATAAAAGCTTTCTGTTCGTCTGTTTTCCTTTCTTACAGTTCCTCCAATGATATGGATACAAAATCAGCTAGTCGGTGCTGCCACCGGTCAAAACATCGCACTTGAGTGTCAGTCAGAGGCGTATCCAAAGTCTATTAATTACTGGACGAAAAATGACACGATAATTGTACCAGGTAAGTAAAATGAAAAGATTTTTTTAAATATTTATATATGTATATATATTTTTTTTAATATTTAAACAACCTTGATTTTCAACTAACTTAAATTAAGTTAACAAAATAGTGTTTTTTAAGTTAAGTGCTCCGTAAAAAACATTTTAGCAAATATCTAATAGTTTGCTATAGAAACAGCAGATGCAACGGACATTTAATTAACTTCTTGTCAGCCATTTTTTAACCGCAATTACAAAATGTTCGACAACACACATATGTACATATAAATATATTCCAACAGACAATCGTTGCTATAAAAGTGAGTAAATACTTGGACAAACAGTCAGTGAAAGTATATGAAGAAGGGAGAAGAGTCACCAAAAACTAAAACACACATACCATGAATCAGAAATTTACGTATACTATAAAATAATTGCTAAGAGATTTAACAAAACAAAAGGAGAAAGCGGTATGAACATCTGCTCTGAGTTGTTTCCGAAAATAAATAAGTAATGTTCGAAAATGTACATATACATATATAGTTACTAATATACTATATATGCAAAATAGATGATAAGTACAACAAATGACAAAGCGCCAGTTGCTGAATGAAAAAAACTGTTGGGGATTGAGTTAACTGCTCGTATACCCTAAGTGACAGACAAATGACATAAAGGAGTAAGAAGATAAAACTAAATTCGTAATAAAAGAAAAAACAAATATTAACAAAGAACATTCGGTAACCGAACATCACAATCATATATTGCTATCCATCAACTTTCTGATAAAAAATCATTCCTAACTGTTTACCTTTACATTTGAAATAGGCCTCAATATAGACGATTTATTTACAGCGGCCATTCTCCTAGATAAAACAAAATTAGTAGTGGCTGGCTTTAACAATTGTTATGTATGAGTTGGCAGTTTGAAGCCCATGGAATTTTTAGGCAAAAACCTGCTTTGGACGTTACAGACGTTTTCGTCCATAACAGCTTCTATTCACATAATATTTGCATCAACTCTAAAATTAATTTACATTAGAAAATATACACAGCTTATTTTAACAATCCGTTTCCTTTCTCACAATAATGACATGGTGCATATTGCAATGGTTCTTTCCGCCTTTTTTTCGGTCTGGAAGATGGAGTCATGTGTAGAAGTTCACGCAAGTGAGGAAAGTTCTCTGATCGCCATTCACTTGGGAGTGGCCAGAAACGATTTTTTACATATGACTCAAGCAGCTCACGATTTCCGGTCCTTGACCAAGTATCCTCTGGGTAGTCTAAGAACATCCGTTTGAAGGCGAGCTAAAGTGAGAACGCGAAATATCCCCTACTTAGGGTTGTGCGCTGGGTTTGGGACCCGCCAGGTAAAAAAAAAACACCCCCAATGAAAATCAACTATAAGCCTCGGATGAGAGACCCCCCTTTTGATGACGACCATGACAAACGAAATAAGGACTACGAATTAAGGGCATGCACCTGGAATGTCCGGTCCCTTAATTGGGAAGGTGCCGCTGCCCAGCTGGTTGATGTCCTCGTGAAAATAAAGGCTGACATCACCGCCGTCCAAGAAATGCGATGGACGGGACAAGGACAGAGACGAGTAGGTCCTTGTGACATCTACTACAGTGGCCATATAAAGAAGCGCAAGTTTGGTGTTGGATTCGTGGTGGGAGAGAAACTCCGTCGCCGAGTACTATCAACATATCGCTGATTTGCGCCCACGCCCCGACGGAAGAGAAGGACGATGTGACCAAAGATGCCTTTTATGAGTGCTTAGAGCGCACTTATGAGAGATGCCCCCGCCACGATGTCAAAATCGTGCTTGGCGACTTCAACGCCAGGGTGGGCAAAGAAGGTATCTTTGGCACTACGGTCGGTAAATTCAGCCTCCACGAGGAAACATCCCCAAATGGGTTGAGGCTGATCGACTTCGCCGGGGCCCGAAATATGGTTATCTGTAGTACTAGATTTCAGCATAAGAAGATTCATCAAGCTACCTGGCTGTCTCCGGATCGAAAAGCCACCAACCAGATCGATCATGTTGTGATAGACGGAAGACACGTCTCCAGTGTTTTAGATGTGCGTGCGCTTCGAGGTCCTAACATCGACTCGGACCACTATATTGTTGCAGCCAAAATTCGCACCCGCCTCTGTGCAGCAAAAAACGCACGCCAACAAACACAAGGAAGGTTCGACGTCGAGAAGCTGCAATCACAACAGACAGCCGAACGATTTTCTACTCGGTTTGCACTCCTGCTCTCTGAGAGCACTCGTCAACAACTCGGTATAAGGGAACTGTGGAACGGCATTTTAAACTCCTTACGTACAGCTGCAACCGAAACCATTGGTTTTCGGAAAGTGCAAAAGAACAGCTGGTACGACGAGGAGGGCCGTGTCGCAGCGGAGAGAAAACAGGCTGTCTACCTCGCAACGTTACGATCAACCACAACACGTGCGGGATGGGATAGATACCGAGAGTTGAAGAGGGAAGCCAGACGCATTTGTAGACAGAAAAAGAAAGAGGCCGAAATGCGTGAGTACGAAGAGCTTGATAAGCTGGCCGACAGGGGTAATGCTCAAAAATTCTACGAAAAGATGCGGCGACTTACAAAAGGTTTCAATACCGGAGCATACCCCCCAAGGTGATCTAGCCACCGATGCCCAGAGCATACTTAAGTTATGGAGTGAATACTTCTCCAGCCTGCTGAATGGCAGTGAACGCACAACACCAGGAGAAGACGAACCCGATACCCCAATCGATGACGATGGAGCAGGCGTTCCATTGCCCGACCATGAAGAAGTTCGAATAGCAATTGCCCGCCTGAAAAACAACAAAGCGGCAGGGGCCGATGGATTGACGGCCGAATTATTCACGGCGGCGAAGAGCTAATAAGGTGCATGCATCAGCTTCTTTGCAAAATATGGTCGGACGAAAGTATGCCCAACGATTGGAATTTAAGTGTGCTTTGCCCAATCCATAAAAAAGGAGACCCCACAATCTGCGCCAACTACCGTGGGATTAGCCTCCTCAACATCGCATATAAGGTTATATCGAGCGTATTGTGTGAAAGATTAAAGCCCACCGTCAACAAACTGATTGGACCTTATAAGTGTGGCTTCAGACCTGGCAAATCAACAACCGACCAGATATTCACCATGCGCCAAATCTTGGAAAAGACCCGTGAAAGGAGAATCGACACTCACCACCTATTCATCGATTTCAAAGCTGCTTTCGACAGCACGAAAAGGAGCTGCCTTTATGCCGCGATGCCTGGATTTGGTATCCCCGCAAAACTAATACGGCTGTGTAAGCTGACGTTGAGCAACACGAAAAGCTCCGTTAGGATCGGCAAGGGCCTCTCCGAGCCGTTCGATACCAAACGAGGTTTCAGACAAGGCGACTCAATATCGTGTGACTTTTTCAATCTGCTTCTGGAGAAAATTATTCGAGCTGCAGAACTTAATCGAGCAGGTACAATCTTTTATAAGAGTGTACAGCTGCTGGCGTATGCCGATGATATTGATATCATCAGTCTCAGCACCCGCGACGTTAATTCTGCTTTCTCCAGACTGAACAAGGAAGCAACTCAAATGGGTCTGGCAGTGAACAAACAGTCGTCGCACTCGCGACTTGGCTCTCACGTCACTGTTGACAGTCATAACTTTGAAGTTGTAGATAATTTCGTCTATCTTGGAACCAGCGTAAACACCACCAACAATGTCAGCCTGGAAATCCAACGCAGGATTACTCTTGCCAACAGGTGCTACTTCGGACTGAGTAGGCAATTGAAAAGTAAAGTCCTCTCTCGACGAACAAAAACCGAACTCTATAAGTCGCTCATAATTCCCGTCCTGCTATATGGTGCAGAGGCTTGGACGATGACAACAACCGATGAGTCGACGTTGCGAGTTTTCGAGAGAAAAGTTCTGCGAAAGATTTATGGTCCTTTGCGCGTTGGCCACGGCGAATATCGCATTCGATGGAACGATGAGCTGTACGAGATATACGACGACATTGACATAGTTCAGCGAATTAAAAGACAGCGGCTACGCTGGCTAGGTCATGTTGTCCGGATGGATGAAAACACTCCAGCTCTGAAAGTATTCGACGCAGTACCCGCCGCGGGAAGCAGAGGAAGAGGAAGACCGCCACTTCGTTAGAAGGATCAAGTGGAGAAGGACCTGGCTTCGCTTGGAATATCCAATTGGCGCCATGTAGCGAAGAGAAGAAACGACTGGCGCGCTGTTGTTGGCTCAGCTATAATCGCGTAAGCGGTGTCTACGCCAGTAAAGAAGAAGAATGGCTTTGTTTCACTTCTGCCTATTTAGCAAACTCCAAAGGGCAATGCAGGGATGCCATTTTGGCACGATTGACTAGTTGAAAACCGAATCATCAAAATTCTCGAACGAGTCATCGAAATTTGTACGAGATAATCTTCAAAAAATATATTACAAAGAATTTTTTTCGAATGATAATAAGCATTCCCCATTAAATTTGAAGTTTCTGTTTTTTTCTTTTCTAATGTAGGAACTTTTGAAATGGATAACATTTTATATATATTTTTATGACAATTTAGATATTTTGTATATGAACAGAATTAAGATACATATACTGAAGTTCACAAAGAGTGCGATGTAGTATATTTTTAAATCTACATATGACGGGTGATTTTTTTGAGGTTAGGATTTTCATGCATTAGTATTTGACAGATCACGTGGGATTTCAGACATGGTGTCAAAGAGAAAGATGCTCAGTATGCTTTGACATTTCATCATGAATAGACTTACTAACGAGCAACGCTTGCAAATCATTGAATTTTATTACCAAAATCAGTGTTCGGTTCGAAATGTGAAAATCCGCTTTTTTATCGACAAATTTTGTTCAGCGATGAGGCTCATTTCTGGTTGAATGGCTACGTAAATAAGCAAAATTGCCGCATTTGGGGTGAAGAGCAACCAGAAGCCGTTCAAGAACTGCCCATGCATCCCGAAAAATGCACTGTTTGGTGTGGTTTGTACGCTGGTGGAATCATTGGACCGTATTTTTTCAAAGATGCTGTTGGACGCAACGTTACGGTGAATGGCGATCGCTATCGTTCGATGCTAACAAACTTTTTGTTGCCAAAAATGGAAGAACTGAACTTGGTTGACATGTGGTTTCAACAAGATGGCGCTACATGCCACACAGCTCGCGATTCTATGGCCATTTTGAGGGAAAACTTCGGACAACAATTCATCTCAAGAAATGGACCCGTAAGTTGGCCACCAAGATCATGCGATTTAACGCCTTTAGACTATTTTTTGTGGGGCTACGTCAAGTCTAAAGTCTACAGAAATAAGCCAGCAACTATTCCAGCTTTGGAAGACAACATTTCCGAAGAAATTCGGGCTATTCCGGCCGAAATGCTCGAAAAAGTTGCCCAAAATTGGACTTTCCGAATGGACCACCTAAGACGCAGCCGCGGTCAACATTTAAATGAAATTATCTTCAAAAAGTAAATGTCATGAACCAATCTAACGTTTCAAATAAAGAACCGATGAGATTTTGCAAATTTTATGCGTTTTTTTTTAAAAAAAAAGTTATCAAGCTCTTAAAAAATCACCCTATACAAGTATGTATGACATATTTATTCTGAGATGATTTCTTGAATATCAACAAATGAGAACAAATATTAGGGTAAAGTATTTTTAATGTGCAAAGTAGGAATATTTACACAAACTATGATATTTGTATTGAACAATAATTCGGTATAAGGGATAACTATTAAATTCGATAGTTAAATTCAGCTTAGAAGAAATTGCGTTAAATGGCTGAGGTGGTCTCTTAAATAGATTACTTTTTTAACAGTGAACTTGAAGTTAAATAGAGAGCACGAGAGCACGCGTGCGAATTTTTATAAATTTTTGGACTCTGTGATTAATTTTATTTTATCTCATAAAATTTTTCTTCCAAACGCTGTGTAAAGAAACCTTAATATGTTGTCTTGACAAAATTTATACCAGAGTTGGAGTCTTTCTCAATTTCAAATCATAACTTATCCAAACTTTTACAAATTCCACGCATATATATTTATAGACAACACGTACACATACACATTTATACGTTTTCGTAAGCAAAATGATACACACATAATTTTGCTTACATATATATGTATATATTATATATGTATATATAACTTATTAACACATCATATTATGCTTTTATTTTATAGGTGAGCACTTTGCATCCGAAACTTTTGAAAGTGGCTACAAAATTACTATGCGATTAACCGTAAAAGATGTTGACACATCAGATTTCGGCTCTTACCGTTGTGTGGCAAAGAATTCTCTTGGTGATACGGATGGCACAATTAAACTCTATTGTAAGTGAAGAATGAATTTGCAAAACAAAGATTCTTACACAAATACAAATGTCTAATCACAACAGAAAATGACTCAAACATATGTAAAAATGAGCTTTTACTGTAGAGAAGAGGCGTGCTATATTGATATGTGTACTATTATCGACAATGAGGCCATTGAAAAAAGAAAGGCCGTGAAATAATAATATTTTTGCACTTCGAAGTCAAGATGTTAAATCAAAAGATGATAAAAAAATAGTTATTAGACGAAGCTGCAACAAACAGACGGGTAATTAAAAAATATATGTAAAGCAATTACATCGGTAGCTTTCATTGTAAATAGCTTTCATTCATGTAAATTTTTTTTCACGTTGGTTCCCACACAACTTGTCATTCGCTTAAGAAATGCTATAAAAAATACGATAGTGATACTTTGAATATATGAATTTGTGGATGAGCCTGAATGTAAAGAGCAGTCAAGTGAATCGGTGGTTCCAGTTGAGCCGGATCGAAATAAAGTTGTTCGTGCATGAAGAACTTCCAAGAAATGGTTGACTGTTCTGGAAAAACTGAACATGTTCCAACCATACCACTAGAACTACATATAATAATACATTTTGGATAGTACATAATCATTTTCAAGAAATTGGAAACACACATCGACTGAAATAACCGTATTTGAGCAATCAAATCATCAATTTGATGTCAATTCCTTACTTAGTATCAAATGGCTTATTTTTACTCCCGTAACAAAAAATTAAATAAAGAGGCTTCGACACCTGAAGAAGCGGTTGACGCGCTTAGAATATCTGTTGAAGATGCCTCAAACTGAGTGGCAAAAGTGCTTTAAAATTTGTTTCAAACGTATTCCGGGGTTACCGTTTTAAGTCAACCGTAGACATCAAACGTGAATCGCTACGCGCATTTAAGGCTATTCCGGAATTTGACTTTAAAAACTGATTTGATGAATGGGGAAAACAATAGCACAAGAGTCATTCCTTTGAGAGCGACCACATATATTTTGAAGAATAAATTAGGAATTTTAAAATTATGAACTATGTCTTACTATTATTTGATCATAGTAGTATAGTAGACGTACTTTAATTACAGGCCGGTGACTACTACGTTAAAATGATATGCTCCTATTTATAATACCAAATGCATGAACATACTATTTCAATGAACATACATACTAATAACCCTGTAGTATTCTACATATAATATGTATTTGCTTAATTACACACAGATGCCTTTAATAAAGATAGCTGAAAAATATTAAAGAAAACATCCGCAAGTAAATATGTACTAAAATAAAATGTATTCGTACATTCTAGGAATGTATTGGCCCAGAAACCAAACTTTATACACAATTGAATTATTTAAGTATTTACTTACGTATCATATGTTACATTTAACTTTTTGTTTTAGTCAAGTAGCACGCAACAAGCATACATTTTGCAGAATTACAAAATGTCGAATTTACAAGGAATATTTATCTAATGCAGTTTCATACATACTAGGTGTGTTCAAAAAGTATCGCGAATCGTAACTGACAGTTTTCTTCGATTGCAGGGGCGTGGTGCATCATGAGTTCTTGCCACAGGGAAGAACGGTCAATAAGGAATATTACCTGCAAGTTATGCACAATTTGCGCGAAGCAATCCGCCAGAAACGTCCGGATTTGTGGAAGAACAAAAATTGGCTTTTGCACCACGATAACGCCCCTGCTCACACACATCGCTGCTTGTGTGCGACTTTTTGGCCAAAAACAACACACTAATGATGCCGCAGCCACCGTATTCCCCAGATCTGGCCCCCTGTGACTTTTTCTTGTTCCCTAAACTGAAGAGGCTCATGAAAGGACGACGTTACGCTTCTCTTGACCAGATAAAGACGGCATCGAAGGAGGAGCTGAAGAAGATAGAAAAAATGATTTTTTGAAGAGCTTCGAAGATTGGAAAAACCGTTAGCACAAGTGTATAATATCTAATGGGGAATACTTTGAAGGGGACAAAATAGATATTCATGAATAAATACATAATTTTTGAAAAAAACACAAAATTCGCGATACTTTTTGAACACACCTCGTACATAGGTACTTTCAAGGTTGTGATTTTTGGTGAATTTCTTGAGTCCTTCTTACTTGATTGTGTCTAATCTGACAAAAACCGAAGAGTATTGCATAATTAATGTGGCACTAAATGTAGTGGAGTTGAACAGGTGTGTACATATGTACTATACAACCACATTCTAATATAATCATGAGCAAAAAGGAATTAACTTAATTAATTAAGTTCTACTTTGAATTCATGTACAAGATACTCGTATTTTAGCCAGGAGCCTTAGGCACTTAGGTCAATAGTCAAGTTGATGTCCGGTTGGCCAGCTTTGAAGCAGGTGTTAATTATTAAGTTGGGTGTTAGAAATTAAATCAAAAGATTTCGGTTTGCAAATAATTGAATTAATTTATATACCAGATTACAACATAAATAGTATTTACTGATGCATAATGTTATTTTTACCTAATTAACTAACATACAGTTAAGAAGGACCACTAATTAAAATAGTTTTGCATTCAAGATTTCATGAGCATTATTTGTTTAATAAGAAAGTTAAATTTTATTTAAATTTTATTTAGTATACCACTTAGTGCCAGAAGAAAAAAAAAACTTCTAAAATTTGTATATAAATTATAATTTTAGTCAAACGTTTAGAAGCGACATCGGGTCAAATTTAAAATTTGTTGTAACTAAAAGAAAACACGTTATACAGAAAATGTGAAAAAAGAAGTCAATATTTTTATTATACGTATTAGGTTTAGTAAAACTAAATTCATTATTTTCCCAAAACATGGTATCAGTAACGTATGTCTTGATCGGATGTATGGAGTTAGAAAATAAGGTTCCGTACTAAAACAATTCTCAGACTAAAAATATGGGGTATAATGGGGTATATTTATGCTTCCCTGTAATCAGTTACTGTTGTAGCACTATGCCTAATTCCTACTCGTGTGTCCTCGCTGTGGAAATTAAATCCCGTTATATTAACGTGTTAACTCCTCTGTAAGATGCGGTAGTCAACCAGTGTCGAGCTTGGGGTCACAGCTAAAAGAGAGGAAGCTTCAGCGGAAGTACTCCGAAATATTCGGTTTAAAGGTTCGCTGAAGTCTAAATGCAGCGTCGGTTCACCAGATGTGCGACTGCGAGTGGACTTCGATCTTGAAACATGCGGCGCGCTTTGTAAATGTGTATAAAGCTTTACACTACTCGTCTAGCGAGGTTGTCCGCTGGGGTTGGGACCCGCCATGTAAAAACTAAATCCATTGAAAAGAAAACAACAGCATCGGATGAAAGATCCCACTTTTATTGACGACCACAGCAAACGCATTAAGGACTATGATTTAAGGGCACTCACCTAGAATGTCCGTTCTCTAAATAGGGAAGTTGTTGAAGCCCAACTGGTTGATGTCCTCATTGAAATAAAGGCTAACATCACCGCCGTCCAAGAAGCAATAAACGGGACAAGGATGGAGATTCGTAGGGCCTTGTGATATTTACTACAGCGTGAAGGGAGAAAGACTCAGTCGTCGAGTCCTGACATTCCTCTCGGTGGATGAGCATCTAGCCTTAATCCGCATCAGAGCAAAATTGTCAATGTATGTATGGAAAAGAAGAAGGATATGACCAAAGATATCTTTTGTGAGCGGCTGGAGTGTGCTTACGACAACTGCCACTGTCACGATGTAAAAATTACTTTTGGCGATTTCAAAGTCATTTGTTATATATTTATCTATATAAATAAAAATGAATCGCAAAAATGTATGTACGCGCATCACTTTCATACGACTGAACCAAATTTGATAATTCTTTTTTTAAAAATGTTCGTTGAGGTTCAGGGATGGTTTATACGGAGAAAAAAAACTCGAAAAATTGCCGGAAAAACCCCTAAAAGCGGCCCTTTTCTTTTTCCTATAGAAACGAATGGATGTTTATTTATTAGCAACGCTAAGGGAACGACTGAACCAATCTTGATGAAATTTGCAGAGAATGTTCTGCGTGGATTGGGGAAGGTTTAGAAATAAAAAAACCTGTATGTCATTCATGAGGAAAAGTCGGAAAATTGAACAATTCCAAAAAGTTAATTTTTTCCATACAAATTTTTTATTCAATTTTTTTGTTTTGGTTTTCAATTATTTAAATCTTTCAAATTTGGCGTTTGCTGTGTTTTTCACATAAAGTGATCAATTATAGATTGAAATTTGTCACGATGCCATGAAGAGGTCGCGCTAATATCGGTCGGCGTTCTTTTTGGCATCAACACATTAGCAGCCCAAGGCACATGAACGAGTGCTCCCAGGATGCGATGACATTCGTACGGTATTATGGGTCGCGATCAATCAGAAAGCGATCGTCACGATGTCACAGCAAGACTTTTCAAGCAACAGCTTCGATGGACATTATCTTGAAGCAACGCATATACTATGGTGCTGTTAGATGCTAGATGTACCCTGTTGAGTGGCAAAAGAGAGGTTTGCCGCACGCACACCTTCTTCTTTGGATGGTGGAAGGTGATTACATCAGATCAAATTGATGAAATCATTCAATCATGCGGCAATTCCTGATGCAAAGAAAGATCCAGTATTATACGAAGTGATGAAAACCAATAAGATTCATGTCAATAAATGCACGAAACAGTATCCACGTACTTTTCTTTCGGAAACACAAACTAGAAATGATTGATATCCACTCTATGGGCGTCGCTCACCAGACGACAACGGCAGAACATTTAGCATTCAATTAAGAGGCGGGAGTATCGAAGTTGACAACACATGGATCGTACTATATTCTCCACTGTTGTCTAATTCACATTCAAAACTTATATCAATCTTTAGTATTGCAGTTTGGTGTAATCGATAAAATACGTTTGTAAGTACGTCGCCAAAGGACGCAACATGGCGATTATTGGTCTTGAACGATACGGTCGATACGTGAACTGCAATAAAGCGCTTTGTAGGATATTTACTTTTACAATTCATGAACGTTTTCCGACTGTTGTGCGTCTCGCAGTTAATTTGGAGAATGGCCAAAGAGTGTATTTCAACCCAGAGAATACAGTATAGCCAGGGGAAAACATCGAGAGCAACAAAATTAACATTGACGAGTTTTTTTCTCAACTTTCGTCAGTGATTCGTTTGTGAGAACATTGCTCTATTCGAAAATACCTTGGTATTATACATGGAATGCATCGTCGAATAGTTACGCAGAAAGCAAGGCCAACCAGTAGATTGACATGCAGGTGTCTTATCAACTAATGCATTAGGACGAATTTACACAATCCACCCGAAAAACGACGATTGTTTTCTATCTTCGGTAGCTATTGATTATGTACGCGGTTCAACTTTATTTGAGTCATTGTTTACTGTGAATGGTATATGGGGGATATGTGAAAGTTTTGGAGAAGTAAGCCAGCAATTACAAATGCTGGAACACGTTAATCACTGGAATGAAAATGACGTTCGCATACTTTTCGATATAAACATCGACATTGTCAAAGACATTTTACATCGTCTTCGCTAAAAATTGGAAATGGTACAATAACGGTTGATACTTCCGGTGGTTCGATATCAATTCCATCTTCCCTTTATCAATTCACGAAAGATGAACTCATCACAAATGTTCGGACATTGGCCAAATTATCGTAACTACGATTCCTTAAGTGCACGTGCAATGTTAGCTGCCAAAAATACCGATGTTTTTGACTTCAACTGAAAGATTTAAAGTCAAATTCCGGGAGACTTGCGCTCATACAAATCGATCGGTCGTATGAAGACGACGCCGTGAATTATCCAGTGGTAGTACTAAATTCTTTAGACAGGCTTGGTATGCCACCGTATCATTTGCGTCTCAAAGTAAGATCCGTCGTTATTATATTTCGCAATCTTCAAGTGCCGGAAGTGTGTAATGGAACCTGACTGATTGTGACGCACCTATCGAATACAAGGAGGAGAATGCTTGATTCTACGAATTCTTTTGAGGTCTAAGGATTTCTCTTTTAAGTTCAAACGTATTCCGTTTCCAGTGAAAATTGAATTTGAGATGTCAATCAACAGGACCTAAATATAGTCGCATAGTGTGAGGCATAAATTTGGGAATGCTATGTTTTTCACACGGCCGTGGCGTGCTCACGAGTTGGAAAACCATCTTTTCTGTACACCGGAACAGAAACCAAAAATGTTATTTATAAAGCTGCGTTACATTGAAAAAAAAAATGAAATGAGAAATTTAACTTTCTTTTCATTACAAACCATATAATTTCACGCAGGACAACGGCTGCGGGGTCAGCTAGTATATTATATATACACTATTCTTTAAATTTTTTACTCACTTAAATACTGCAAACTTAAACTATGCAACTTCCAACTCAATTTATATACGAGGGCTGTCCGATAAATAACCGACCTAACCATGATGCACGCGACCTTTTCAAACATTTTTTTTTTATTTTTCTACATAGTCTCCTTGTAACTCCACACACTTCTCCCAGCGATGCTCCCATCTCTGCAACCCTTCCAAATAGTACTTGGCGTCTTTGTCTGCAAAATACGAGTTCACGAAAGAGATTGCCTCCTCATTTGACGAAAATCTCTGGCCGCCGAGCGCAGTTTTAAGTTGAGGAAACAAAAGTCGCTTGGTGCTAGATCCGGTGAATAAGGTGGATGGTCAAGCAGTTCGAACCGCAATTCGTGGATTTTCGCCATGGCGACTGTTGAGGTGTGAGATGGTGCGTTGTCTTGGTGGAACAAGACTTTCCTTTTTTGCAAATGTGGCCGATTTTTCGAAATTTCTTCCTTTAGCTTGTCCAATAATGATGCGTAGTATGCTCCTGTTATAGTTTTTCCTTTTTCAACATAGTCGATAAAAATAATTCCATGGCTGTCCCAAAAAACACTCGCCATCACTTTCCCAACCGAATACACAGCTTTAGGTTTTTTTGGGGCTGGTTCCCCCTTTTCAATCCACTGTTTAGATTGGATTTTTGTTTCGGGCGTATAATGATGAATCCAAGTTTCGTCTACAGTTATCAATCGGCGCCAAAACTCGGTCTTATTGCCTCTAAACTGAGCCAACAGAGCGCTTTAAATGTTCATGCGCGCACGTTTGTGGTCTAGCGTAAGCAAACGCGGCACCCAACGCGTGGACAGCTTTCTCATGCCCAAATCATGGTTTAATATGTGACAAACAGTTTCTTTTGACATCTTCATAATCTTAGCTATTTCCCTAACTCCGGCGATCGTCTAGTACCAATTGATGAACTTTAGCGATGTTATCGTTAGTGGTTACAGTTTTTGGACGCCCAGAACGTTCATCATCTTCCAAGCTCTTGCGACCACGTTTAAATTCAGCTGCCCAAAATTTTACGGTGGTAAACGATGGTGCAGAGTCACCATACACAGAGTCCAACTCATCTTTGATTTGTGAAGGCATATTGCCTTTCAAAAATAAAAATTTAATTACAGCTCGATATTCAATTTTTTCCATTTTGGGGAAATCACCGAAATAGACTCACAAAAACGACTGTCAACAGCTAATTGCGCAAGATAAGTTTCTGAAATTTTGGCGAGTAGCTATTATAATATGCACAATTTGAAGTAGAAACTTTT
Organism: Bactrocera dorsalis; assembly: GCF_023373825.1. NCBI lineage: Eukaryota > Metazoa > Arthropoda > Insecta > Diptera > Tephritidae > Bactrocera > Bactrocera dorsalis. The sequence continues at coordinate 39,074,691 of NC_064303.1, forward strand.
TTTTCAGATGTGCCGCTAGCTTCACGTTGAGGTCGGTTATTTATCGGACAGCCCTCGTAGTTATATAGTTACTCCACCAATTTTCACTCTCCTTGCCTCTGTTCCATATTCTCTCCTTTTTCATTGCAGATATTCCCCAAACAACGACAGAACCCACATTAGCACCGACGGTGGCTCTAAATACCGTGCCAGTTCTGGTTACGAAATACAACAACAAAGGTGTGTATAAATGCAACTGAACGAAATAATAAAAACTAATTCAAATAAATACTCAAACTCAATTATTTCATACATTTAAATTAATTTCGCTGCATCTCGCATCTGCTCCTCCTCGCAACAAGCAATATAGTTACAGTTATGTCTACAGCACCGCAAGCCTTTATGCTTCCTCTAACTTCCATTAAGCCACTCCGGCTGACCTTAACTTACCTGAGCAAGCCCTCAACAACTTAATATTTATATCCTCATGTACTATTTTATGTTTATGTTACTGGTATAACACACAGTCACTTTATTACATAAATCTATTTAATTTCCTGTAAAATGACAACAACAACTTTAATGGATGCTTGCGTCGACAAAATAGATCAACGTTTCAGTAAAAAAATTCACCGCACAAAATCGAATGTTGCAGATATTTTATCGTCATCATCCTTGAACAATGTTTATATTGGTGCCACGTCGAGCCTATGGAATTCACAAGATCACGGCACGGGGAGAGAGCATAATCAATGTGAGTACATAAGAGAGAGATGATACTTTATTCGATATATATTTAGAAAACGGCGTTATAGGAATAGATCTCAAAAAAATTTAAAAACTTTTATTATTTTTTTTATAAAACTAACTTAAAACGCCAATAGGATACATCTTCTCTACTCTCATCAATATTGATCGGTATTGCTCGATAGCTAAGTCAATATGAATTTTTACTTGCCAAATGATAAAGGTAAGAAACACTGCAAAAAAAATATCCTGATATAATTGTATCCCGGTTAGCCTACTGCGCAGTCTTTTGCCTCTCTTGGCGGAGAAACAACTCATTCCTTCCAACGGAGTGAAGGTCTTCCTGTTCCTCTGCGTCCCTCGGCGGGTATTGCGTCGAATACTTTCAGAGCTGGAGTGTTTTCGTCTATTCGGACAACATGACCTAGCCAGCGTAGCCGCTGTCTTTTAATTTGCTGAACTATGTCAATGTCGTCGTATATCTCGTACAGCTCATCGTTCCATCGAATGCGATATTCGCCGTGGCCAACGCGCAAAGGACCATAAATCTTTCGCAGAACTTTTCTCTCGCAAACTCGTCACGTCGACTCATCAGTTGTTGTCATCGTCCAAGCCTCTGCACCATATAGCAGGACGGGAATTATAAGTGACTTATAGAGTTTGGTTTTGGTTCGTCGAGAGAGAACTTTTCTACTCAAGTGCCTACTCAGTCCGAAGTAGCATCTGTTGGCAAGAGTGGTACTGCGTTGGATCTCCAGGCTGACATTGTTGGTGGTGTTCATACTCGTCCCAAGATAGATAAAATTATCTACGACTTCAAAGTTATGACTGTCAAAAGTGACGTCAAAGCCAAGTCGCGACGACTGTTTGTTTGATGACAAGAGATATCTCGTCTTGACCTCGCTCACTGCCAGACCCATTTGCGTTGCTTCCTTGTTCAGTCTGGAGGAAGCAGAACTAACGGCGCTTGAGACCGATGATATCAATATCATCGGCATATGCCAGCAGCTGTACACTCTTATAAAAGATTGTACCTGCTCGATAAAGTTGTGCAGCTCGAATCATTTTCTCCTGCAGCAGATTGAAGAAGTCCCATGATAAGGAGTCGCCTTGTTTGAAACCTCGTTTAGTATCGTAAGGATCGGAGAGGTCCTTCCCAAACCTGAAGGAGCTTTTGGTGTTTCTTAAGGTCAGTTTACAAAGCCATATTAGTTTTGCGAGGATACCAAATTCAGACATCACCGCAAAGGGGCAGCTCCATTTCGTGCTGTCGAAAGCAGCTTTGAAATTGACGAAGAGGTGGTGTGTGTCGATTCTCCTTTCACGGGTCTTTTCCAAGATTTGGCGCATGGTGAATATCTGGTCGGTTGTTGATTGCCAGGTCTAAAGCCACACTGATAAGGTCCAATTAGTTTTTTGACGGTGGGCTTTAATTTTTCACACAATACGCTCGATAGAACCTTATACGCGATTTTAAGGAGAGTTATCCCACGGTAGTTGGCGCAGATTGTGGGGTCTCCCTTTTTGTGGACTGGGCAAAGCACACTCAAATTCTAATCGATGGGCATGCTTCCGCCCGACCATATTCTACAAAGAAGCTGATGCATGCTCCTTTTCAGCTCTTCGCCGCCGTGTTTGAATAGTTCGGCCGGCAATCCATCGGCCCCCGCTGCTTTTTTGTTCTTCAGACTGGTAATTGCTTTTCGAACTTCTTCATGGTCAGGCAATGGAAGGCCTGTTCGATTGGAGATTCGGGTTCCTCTTCTGCCGGCGTTGTACTTTCATTGCCATTCAGCAGGATGGAGAAGTGTTCCCTCCAAAATTTTACTGTGCTCTGAGCATCGGTGACTAGATCACCTTTGGGGGTTCTACAAGAGTATGCTCTTGTCTTGAAACCTTCTGTTAGCCGCGGCATCTTTTTGTAGAATTTTCGAGCATTACTCCTGTGTCGGCCAGCTTGTCAAGCTCTTCATATTCACGCATTTCAGCCTCTTTCTTTTTCTGTCTGCAAATGCGTCTCGCTTCCCTCTTCAACTCTCGGTATTTATCCCATCCCGCTCGTGTTGTGGTCGATCATAACGTTGCGAGGTAGACAGCCTGTTTTCTCTCCGCTGCGACACGGCACTCCTTGTCGTACCAGCTGTTCTTTTACATTTTCCGAAAACCAATGCTTTCGGTTACAGCTGTACGCTCACTTGCGTGAACTTCTTCACATGACTCCATCCTCCACATAAATATCTTTTGCATTTATTTCAAACATATTTTCAATCGATATTTTTAGTTTTAATGTTTGTGCCTACGGTTTACAGTCAACAGCAGCGCCACGCTTGCCACTATAGCAAAATGACAAACGATTATGTCACTTGAGGTATCAGCACTTACTCTTGACTGCTCTTTTTTTATGCCACCCTCGACGCTATAATCCCATCAGCAAAAGATGTCATTTACAATTGTGCCTGTCAGTATCGATCGTACCGCAAAGGGGAAGGAAAAGCCCAGTAAATGCATGTGGGCAATTGCAGTCGACGCTTTGAGTATCAGACAGACCACCAAGATACGCATAAAGATATGTTGAGCACATAGATAAGTTTAAATTATAAATCTCCGTTGGAGTAAGCAAGTGTATTTAAATAAGCTGCTAAGCTCGCCAACTCGCTCCGATTGCGTGAGTGAAAAGTGTATAAGCAGTTTTCTTTTTATACCCTGAACAGAGAGAGTAACGTTTAGTACGAAGTCTGTAATACCCAGAAGAAAACGCCGAAGCCCCAATAAACTATACAGTAAGGAACAAAAGTGTTTAACAAAAACAGACCAATTGAAAAATCAACGGTCTGACACAAATGTGGCGCTGATAGAATTAAATCAATTTGTTTTTTAGTTAGCCCTAACCTTCAAAAGGCACGTGAACAAATTTGGCGGCTGACGGATCTTTGGTTGTGAATTACATATATACCATTTTTGGAGAAGTGACTTCTGTTATTGTGTAAAAATGGTTAAACAAGATTTTCGCGTGTTGATAAAATAAAGCCCCTCTCAAAGTGGATGCCACCAATTATACAAAATGCGTCCCAAAGTAAACAGGACTTTTTGAATATAGTGTTCCTGGTGGCGCCATTTATATGTCAACTGGTGTGTTAGAATCTGCTATCTTGATCGATTGTCCAGTGACAATCATGATATTTCATTGACTGGAAGTGAAGTTATTGCGTTTTAATTGTCAGCATGTATGTGTTATCGGTGCGGAAATGAGCTTCGAACAAAGAGCCAACATTAAATTTTGTTTTAGAATTGATAAAACTGTTACCGAAACTTCTCAATTGATGAAACAAGTTTATGGCGATGATTGCTTTGTATTCGCTAAATTTTGCACTGTTTTCTAAGGCAACGCTGCAGCGCGCTGTAATCTGCAAAATAATTTCCTAGATAAAACTATAATAACATAAAGCTGCCACACAAACTGACCGATAAAGAGCAAAATAAAAATCTTTTTTTATATCCATTTATGTTGTGATAAAATTATCTGTGAAGTGTTTTATACAGGGTGAACTATTTCGAGGTTCCCTATTTTTTAAAGAAAAAACACAAAAACTTGAAACCTATTTGGAAATGATTATTGCCATTCGAAATAACATTCTTTGGCATTTATTTTTTTAATATTATCGCTTTTAAATGTTGGTCGAGGCTAAGTCAATGTGATGTGCTGGAAGTGGCGCCGTCTTGTTGAAACCAAATTTCGCCGAGACCATGACCTTCAAAATCAGACAAACCGTCGAGTGCTTTCAGTTCTGGTACATGTTGCATTTTGTACCATTTCAATTTAATAACTCGATGTAAAATGCGTTATATCATTCCATACGTCACACAGTGGTCGGTATTGTATAGAATCGGCCAAAAATACTTTCACTGCCTATATAAAAATTAAACTTTTGCCAAAGCTTTTTAAACTCCGCCACCACCCGATGGTAACGAATTTTAATTAATTATATTAAATTAAAAAAGTTGATAAACGAAAAAAGGAATTTTTTGAATATTATTTACCTAAATCAAAAACTGATTTTAATAAAATTGATTTAATTTTGCATGATAGCTTTTTTTTACTGGTGCTGAAAGGATCTAAGCTTAAAAGTAATCAGTTTAGCAAGTCCTGTTTTGTAGCGACCCGTTGGTTCTTATGTGTATGATGAAGTCGATTCATCTTAACGTCCTTATTGCTTGACTCAGCAGACTCCTATGAGAGCTCTCCAATTGAAACTGGTGCAAATTGAATAACATCGGCAGCGTGAATTAAAATTTTACGGACTGACGAAGGAAGATAATACCAGGAATATTTTGAAGCTAGTTCCTTTGCAGTATCTAGCGCAAATCTAGTGCATTTAGGGTTTATTAAACTGATTCCTGTTGAAATTGAATTCGAAAAGGACGGCAATAGCGGGTCTGCAGTTTTTCCAAATTTGTTTGTGCTCTTCGTACTTTTGCGATTTTATTATCACTTATACGAGGACATATTCGTGACAAATAAATTATTGTCTTCCAAATTATTATTTTCAAATTTCTGCTTATATTCCCTCTGACCAGAACTGCCCTCAATGCCACATATTCCTATTGATAAAAGGTAATTAGAGGACTCATTCTTCACTAATTGCATTTGTGACGCAATGTGGTCCAATAATTTTTTATCTTAACTTCAACATCAGATTGTCAGATCTTTATTTGCAGGATAACTGTTTTTCCTTTAAAATGTTATCACAGCAGGGTAAAAACTTAATATCAAGTTTTTTTAAAAAAATTGAGTGCATGTTCACGACGCAGACTTTCGTCACCCATAAAATCATAATCACACAAACAAATCCAAAAATCTTTTTTGTATTACTTTTATTATTTAATTCTTAATAAATTCTAAGCAAAAACTATGATGATAGAGATGAATTCGAAGAGACTTAAAGTAAAAACGAATAATAACCGCATAAACTCAATTTTGCACGTTGGCACTTTTTACCTATTTACGCTTTCTTACTTCTCTTCTCAACATAAATCGGCAAGATTCATCATTATATTTGTTTTTGCATTATTTTTGAAGATTAAAACGTTCTTCGGACTAAGCAAAGTGTTTTTGAATTAGCTTGTAATTATAAATAATTTGTTAAAAATTTGCGAGCAATAAAATGAGAAAATTATCTGAAGCACTTGAAAATAATGTTGTAAGCTTGCCCGAGAATGGTTGTAGTTACTTCACGTGCGATTTCCAACAGGCTTGGTATAAGCCAATCGGCGGTAATCGCAGTTCAAAAGAGACGGAATGTGACTCCCAAAGTGCAAGTCGCAGCTAGTAAAAAATTATTGAAGAAGTCAGAAGCTCGAATAATGATGTCTGAGATGAGAAGGAACAAGCTTCTAACACCAAAAGGTGCTTCTTTGGCTATTAACAAGAATGTTAGCGAATGGACTGCCATAAGAGCGCTACGAGACATCGGATATATTTCAAGTGTAAAAAAACAAAGCTGCATTATCCGACAAAAATGTTAAAGCGCGATGGAAATTTGCAAGGGCACACAAAGATTGGACTGTTGACGACAGGAAAAGTGTTGTCTGGTCTGACGAGTCAAAATTTAACCGTTTTCAATCTGACGGAAAGACGGCGTAGACCCGGAGAACGAATCCAGAGACACCATGTAAAACAAACTGTAAAATATGGTAGTGGAAATATTATGGTTTGGGGATGCTTCACATGGTGGCATGTTGGCCCTCTGCACTTATTCGACGGTATTACGCGGAAAAAGGATTACATCCAAATTTTGCCAACCAATCTTCCCAATTTTATTGAAAAATGTGCTTATCCTGAAACAGAAATTGTTTTTCAACAAGATGGGGATATGAAGCACACAGTCAAAATTGTTAAAGAATGGATTGGAAAGCAAAATTTAATGGAGTGGCCCACTTCATCCCGATTGAAAATCCTTGGTCAATCATGAAAAGAGGGCTCGGGCAGTACGAAGCAGCTTCATAAAACATTACTTCAATTTTTAAGCTTGCTTCTTATTTTTTTAGCTAACCGGCTTTGTATCATTTTTAAACTCTTGCAACCAATTGCTACAGAGTATTATAGTTTTGTTCAACTAACCGTTGTAAGTATCACCTTAGACTAAGAGAGATGGATATAGGGTTATATATATAAATTATCAGGATGCCGAGAAAAGTTGAACTCCGGTTGATTTTCAGCCTGTCCGTCCGTCGGTGCAAGCTGTAACCTGAGTAAAAATTGTGACATCTTGATGAAACTTGGTATGTAGGTTCCTCAGTACAAAAAAAAAAAATTCCAGTAACAAGGGCTATATAAATGTGGATAAATATTTTTTTTTAAGTTACAACAACCAATTTTGCCTAACTCGAATATTACGAGACCTCACTTGCATATAACGTTACTGTTAAAACTACTTATCTATAGTAGAGTTTTACCGAAATGTTCAAAACTACTAAAAGCGATAAATCAATAACTAAATGCGTCAAAACGTAAAAATTTGCCGGCGGGATGGTAGACAAGGTTTTATAGGGGCCGGGGTAAAAATTGAACGATGGGAGTGGCACCGCTCACCTTTTTGGTAAAATTCCATATCTCATGACTTGACTGACCGGTACCTATAGTTGAGTTTTTATCGAAAATATCAGTCAATGTATGTAGTAGTAGTTCTGTGTATCCAAAATAAGTGGAATCGGATCAATACTTCCCTGACCCACCAAATATGTACTTAATATAAAGATTTTCGAAACTCCTGGTGACTTTATGCTGAATATTGCAGCCAATATTTTTGATATCTCAATAAAAATTTCGGAACGTATTTAACTCATAACAGTATACCATTGTGTTTAAATTGGTTACGATGGGGGAAAACTTGACCTAGCCTCCATATAACCATTACCAGGATTTTCAAATATTAAGCTGATTTTGCATAATGACTATGTATTGTATAATGATTTTGGTTTTTCTAACAAATCTTATGGCGAATATATGCGTTGGTTAGTATACAAATTATAAATGGTGTATGTATGTATAAAATTGCTTAGATTCCGATCCTCTGGTTGACGTTTTCATCTTAAGGTATTTCCCTGGCTTTGTTTCTTGTAAGAAAGGTATATGTTTCAAATAATATAAATATCTTAGCTTTGGTTTCCTGGTCCAAATAGAAAGATCATATTTTTCTTCCAAATTTAATTCATATGTGTGCGTGGGTTTCATACATTTGTAATACAAATATTGCTCTGTAAATTTTTAATTATTCCTCTTTTATATCCCACTGGATCAGTTTGCGCACAGTAGTAAGCTTTTTGTACCATTTAAATTCAATTATTCGTTCGCCGAAATAGTCACTTAAGATTTATGGGCTTTGATATTTATGCAAACGATATTTTTGCTTTACATACAGGCGTTTGTTAATTGTTTTCATTCATGTAACCCAACGGACAAAATTTCAGCTTAGCAGAACATGTTTCTAGAATTTAATTTGTCTGCTATCATTCGTAAAGTAAAAGGCGAAAAAAGGTTAGCCGCGAAATGAAGCTTTGATAACCAAAGAGTATTTATTATGTCGCCACATGTAGCGTTTTACTCATGTGTTTTTTCTTCACACAGTGATAATCAAATATATGTACATATGTACTATGCCCTCCGGAATTTAAAACAAGAAGAACCTGTATGGTGCGACTTCTTTAATATACTGCTGGAGAAAATCGAGTTGCAGCCCTTTATCGAGAATGATGATATTGGTATTATTGGTCTCAAACCATCGTGCCTTTAGTTCTGCTTTCTCCAGCCTGGATAAGGAAGCAACGCAAATGGGTCTGGTTGTGAACAAGGTCAAGACGAAATATCTCCTGTCATCAAACAAACGGTCGTCGCACTCGCGACTTGGCTCCCACGTCACTGTTAACAGTCATAACTTTGAAGTTGTAGATAATTTCGTCTATTTAGGAACCAGTATTAACACCACCAACAATGTCAGCCTGGAAATCCAACGCAGGATTACTCCTGCCAACAGGTGCTATTTCGTGAAAACACTCCAGCACTGAAAATATTCGATGCAGTACCCGCCGGTGGAAGCAGAGGAAGAGGAAGATATCCACTCGGTTGGAGAAATCAAGTGGAGAAGGACCTCCTATAGCTATATAAATACTACCTCATCTATACTATCCTGAAGTGATCGTTGCTTTGGTGATATTATGTTTATTTATTGGGTTACTGGAATATGTACATTAAAATTTATTTCTCACACAAGGATTCTAAAAATTTATTTTTTTGTAGTACTAACAATTTGGTTCCATTTATTTCATTTGCCTAGTACATATTTATTTATTGATATTAGAACCTAGTACATATTGACATTGGGAAGCTATTTTCACTTAAAAACTATTTCTCGTTTTCAACACATTTTTTCACTTTTTCCACCATTTTTGGTCTTTTCATTGCCCATATCTGGTGGGTGATTAGATTTTCAGCTGCCGGCTGAAATGTCGTCGTGTAGACGCATTAATCGGGGTATGGCACTGGTTTTACGGATTTACACACTACCCTCCGAGCAATAGAAAAACAATGGTAACATGCTGCTATAAAGCTTGTATACATTTGTTTGCATTCCAATTTCTACGCTTATTAATGGTTGAGAGTTTGGGGTGCAGTTCTTTTGTGTTGTTTTTATTTTCCACATACTTTTATTGCTCCAGTTCTCTTAGATTGCCATTCGCTGGCAATTCTTCGTCGCCTAGTGATGACGTAGCTTGTGATGGTTTAGCTAGTGAAGCGTAGTGTCACTTCCTGTGTATTACGATAGGCAATGAACCCCTGCAACGCTTGAACTGACCGCCAGCCGGTATCAGTCAGCCACTTTCGTTTTCGATTGGGCTTTGGTATTTAGTTTAGTTTTTCCGCAATATTGGCAATGTATATATGAGCGAAAAATACTAAAACATTGTTCATACTTTTGAACTTATTAATTTTTTTTTCAAAATCTATGTCTTCCCCCGTGGTCGCCATACGTTTGTTTCAACGTTTTTTCCTATCCTCGCAAATTCGTTAAAATCAATTTTGTAGCGATTCACAGGAAATGTCTCCAATTGACTCAAAACGGTTTCCCGGAGCGATCGTTTGAGTGTGTTGAATAGCCGAAAATCACACGGAGCTAGACAATTTTTTCGGTTTGGCTCATGTTTGCCACGATATTCGGCCATTTGATCGTTTTTTTCGGCTCAAAGCATAGATCAAAGACTCCAAGCCAAATTATTATTTGTTTCATGACATCATGGTAGTCGGAAAACATTGTTTCACAGAAGTTAACACGACGTTCTTTTTCGGAAAAATTTAGTAATTTTGAAACCAATAGTGCTTTCAATTTTCTTAGGCCAAATTAATCTTTCAAATAGTTAAAATGGTTTTCACTATTCCTTCCGATACTCCAACATTGCCTAAGATCTCTGACTGCTAATCGTCGGTTTTCAAACCCCAGTCTTTGATTTTATTAACGTGTTGATCATAAGTTGTTGTTTATGGTCATCCTGGGCGTGGTTCATCGTCAACGCGTTATCTACCCTCTTTGAATAATTTGTACCAATCAAAAACACAATGCTCGCGAGAAACTATTATCAAAAAGGCATTTTCCTTCACTCTGAATGTTTCGGCACCAGAAGTTTGTTTTATTCCGCGCACTATATTTAATTGACCGTCTTTGTTGAATAATAATAATAAAATAAACCAACCCAGAAAAAATATATTTCGAGGAATAGGTTTTCGTCCGAAATTTAAATTAAAAAGCTTACTATTTATTGCTCACATGAATATAAAGTGTAATGAACTCATTTTGGCTTGTCTATTCTTTGAAAAACCAACTATTTCCTTCTTTTTAGCTTTACCGGCACAAAAGCCAGCTGACCAACTGGTTTCACCTTCAGTGGATTCTTCAAGCGCCTTCTCTTCCAATCATAATTCACATCTTAATGCAGTTTGCTGGACGTATCTCCTTCAAGGATTATACATGTTATTTAGGTGACCCGAACGTCTGCGAACATTGACTCATTACTTGATATAAACGAGAAACGGAAGTATTCCGTATTGCAGTGGTAGTATCCCAAATTAAATTAAATTAACTTCAACTAATGTATCTCTGGAAGTACATACATACATATGATAAATTAGAGGTGCCTTTGAAGATATAAAGTTTAAGAAGTGGTAACAAAACAACAGAAAATTTGCGATGCTTGTATAATACGATGTGAAGAAATATTTCGTTCCCACACAGTGGCCAACATACAATTTGAAGATACTGTCAAATTGTGGTGAATTCGTTCAAATGCCATCACATATAACGTAAACATGAAGGAGTTGAAAACCTCTACCACCGTTTGAAACGGTAAATTTTAAATGGAACTCAAATAGATACAAGGGAGATGTTATTTAGTAAGTTCGCAGAATGAATTTGAGAACGAAATATTCTGATTTTTTATTTTTTTTTTATAGCACTAGGTGAAGACTTTTTGAAATAATATGGCAATGAAGATTTGCATAAAATGAGTAGTGCAGCCGAAGCTTTCAATACTGGATGGAACAAACGGAATATGCTCAGAATACTACCAAGAGATATTTAGTTAACGATGCTTTGCATGTTTATAATACAATATTTATTTTAATTCGAGATATGTGCATGTATGCTTGTATATTGTAGAAATATGTACTGTTTATATATAAAATATGTTTTTATTTTTGTACTGAATCGTGACTAGACAAAATAATTACATAATAAAATTTTTGAACATAAATGAGTTTCTGTTGAAGGTCATTAAAGGTAAGTAAGATTTTCTTTGCTGAAATAACTAGTTTTGACAAACAAAAAAAATCACCCGCCTTTTAAAATTTAAAAAGTAGACTAGACTAGTAGATTACTTCTGCGCTTTTCCAGAATTAACATGCAATGATCAGCACCACGCAAGCTTATATTGGTCGTTCGTTTGATGACAACAGCTTATCTTATTTAATTTTTTCGCAGCAAACTGCACACTTAACCGCTTTACCTTTAAATACATGATGATGGTGATCAATTTCGAAATTCCCTACATTTCTAAAGAACACAGAAACTTCAAATTTAATGGGAAATATTTATTATCATTCGAAAAAACATTCTGGGATTTTTTTTTAATATTATTTATTTCAAGTTTCCGATGATATGTTCGATCATTTCGACTGGTAACTGGCGAATACCATGAGTGATGTTTCGCTTCAAGGCCTGAATTGAAGTGATATTGGCCGCATAGACTTTAGATTTTACATATTCCCACAGTAAAAGGTCTAGCGGTGTGACATCACATGATCCTGTTGGCCAGTCGACGGGCCTAAACTGGAAAATTATCTCCTTAGCGAAGTGTTCTCTCAATAGGTCCATTGATTAATGCAATGCTTAGGAAGTGACGCCGTCTTGTTGAAACCAAATGTCGCCGAGATCACGAGCTTCAGTTTTGACGGTGGAATCAACTAACCACACCAAACCGTTGTTTTTTCTGGATGAAATGACAGCTCTTGAATCTCTTCAGGTTTCTCTTCGTGCCAAACGCGGCAGTTTTAGTTAGAAAGGTCGAGTGGTTTCAATTCTTCGTAAAATGCACCAAGTCGTTCCGAATTGAAAGAAGTACCTCCACTTGTATCACCCGTTACTATGAAAATGGTAAAAATACAGTTCAAGCAAGGCGAAAATTGTGTGTGTTTCTACAGAAAATTGGGTTGCAAAATTCCGTTCGTTCCACCAATTTTGATTTTGAAATTGCATCATGCCCTGCAAGAACGTTTGAAGCCGATGTAAATAAAATAAAGTCGTTTGTCTATGCAAATCGTTGAATAACAATTCGGGGTATTGCTGAAAAATTAAATTTGCTTTATCACATTTACTACTGTGATCAGCTTGAATGAGATTGCTACCACACCGACCATATTCTGCAGACTTGGAATCTTCTAACTATTACTTATTCCAGGCTCTGCAAAAGATTTTGGTTGGGAGAACCTTCACCTCAAATCAGGATCTCAAAAACCACTTGTACCAGTTTTTATTGACCGAAAGATGGCAAAAAGGTATTGTACCAAGATAGAGAATATATGTATAGTTTATTAACATACTTTCCATAATAAAAAAACGTGTCATGTTTTTGGTCACATATGAATATAATTTGGTACTCATAAATTTCAGTTTAAACAAATTATTTACATAAGAACTACTACTGTTTTTTCTGCTTCCCTCATATTGTAATCGAGCACACTGTCTTTGCTATAGATATGTAAGAGCTCGAAAGCTTGAAAAGCTTATGCTCTAACTGACATACGAGTTAAATGTAAAAAACTTCAAGTAGCTTTCCAAATGTGTTTGATAAGTTTTGCCAACAGTCGTTTTAAAATATAGTCCTGTAGCAATTAAACTATTTGGGTGGCCATGGAATTGACAACTTTAATAACTTTTTGATTTACTTAGCATGAACTTAATTTACAGTATGAAAAAGGAAGTAGAGGATATAATAATCACCTCTACTCAGTCTATTATTAATAATATAATATTTGGGTATTAAATAGCTGTTGCTCAATTTTCAGGCATTGGTAATACTGACCCACACTTATTCAGTAAGTTAAGTTTTTTTTAATTTGACTACTTCAATTTATATAAGGGTACCTCATTCACACATAAAGCTAAGAAGAATCAGAGTTCATTTCATTTACTTCACTGAAGTGAATATAGCAATGACTAAGGAGTGCCTCATTGCAATGCATCATTGATAAAAGCTTCTTACTGTTATTTAAAAGCGATTTGTGGTTAAGTAAAAGCTCTACTTCAACTTATACCGAAAGTGATTGAAACGTTTGACTGTTACCAATGCAAAGCCGATATATGTATGTATAAATGAGGTCGCAGTTCATTGTGCAACACTCTTTCATGTAATTTTAGTGACTGCTCGAGCAGCAATGTCATGTAAGGTACTACTATTGTCTTATTGACTAATGCACGAAGTGAGAGAGGTTTATTTAAAATTAGTTGCTATGAAGCGAAATAATAATAAGTTTATGCGCTTTTAGTGTCATCTAAAGGCTTAAGCCTTTACCCTCCACTTTGGAATCAAAGTATAATTATATACAAACGCAAGCATATAGTGGTATTATCTGAGCGCTTTACTATCGATTCCCGTCGTGATCAGCCTTTAAAACGCCAGTTTTAACAAGGAATGACAGATAAGAGATAATGGAATATTTATTTCTACGAGAGGTCATGAAAATTCACTTAAAACGAAATGACGACCTGAACTTCACCCAGCTTCTAGTTTGTTTGTAAAATTCATTCCTTCGACTATAAGCAGAAAGTTTAAAAAGGTACAACAGATTCCATGTACTAAGGCTTACTATTTAACTAACTATAACTTACTTAAATAATAATATATATATCTTAAATCCAGACATGTACGAGTATTTTGTATTGTGAATATGCAATTACTATACACTTGTTGCCAGTTGCTATAGCTTATTATAGTTTGTTTCACCTAACGGTTGTGCGTATCACATAGCACTAAACGAAATAGATATAGGCTTATATATATATGTATATTAATGATCAGGGTGACAAGAAAAGTTAAAATCCGGGTAACTATCTGTCTGTCCGTCCATCCGTCCTTGCAAGCTGTAACATTGGTTCCTTAGTACAAAAAAAAAATCTTGTTCGTAGATGATTGTAATCGGATCACTGCCACGCCCACAAATCGCCTTAACCGAAAACCTATAAAGTGTCATAACTAAGCGCTTAATTGGGATATAAAAGTGTAATTTGGCACAGGGGATCATAGTAGGGGCACCTGTGGATAAATTTTTTTTTAAAGTAGGTGTGGGCCCAGCATATATACTACAAGAACTTCAACCGATAGTGTGAAAATAAATAAAATCGGATGAAAATCCCGTTCACTCTCCATATAACGGTAATGTTTAAAACTACTTGAATCGCGATAAATCAATAACTAAATGCACCAGCAACGTAAAAAATTTGCCGACCGTTAATATAATAACGGTTTTTAGGGGCCGGAATAAAAATTGGACGATGGGTGTGGTACCGCTCACTTTTTGTTGAAATCCCATATCTAGGGACCTGATTAACCGACTTCGATAAAATTTTAACTGTGGTATTCTTTTCACATTCCTATGTCACCGCGTAAAATTGAGTGAAATCAAACTATAAATACGCCTCCCATATAGCACAATTTTAAATTCCACTTGATTCGTTCAGTTTACAGTACACAAATCAAGAAGCCATTAATATAATGGAAGTCAACTTTGCATTATTCGTGCCTTTAGTGTTTGACACCTTATGACAAAAAATTGTTGAAATAGAGCCAAAACTGTTCAAAACCCTAGGTACCGAATGTGTGAACTCTATCCGGAGACAGCCAGGTGGCTTGATGAATTTTCTTATTCTGGAATCTAGTACCACAGATAACCATATTTCGGGCCCCGGCGAAGTCGATTTGGGGATGTTTCATCGTGGAGGCTGAATTTACCGACCGTGATGCAAAAGGTACCTTCTTTGGCCACCATGGCGTTAAAATCACCAAGCACGATTTTCACATCGTGGCGGGGGCAGCTCTCATATGTGTGCTCCAAGCGCTCCAGAAGGCATCTTTGGTCACATCGTCCTTCTCTTCCGTCGGGGCGTAGGCGAAGATCAACGATATGTTGAAGAGCTTCGCTTTGATGCGGATTGTGGCTAGACGCTTTGTTGCGGATTGTGGCTGGATGTACATCCACCGTTGTGAATGACAGTACTCGGCGACGAAGTCTGTCTCCCACCAGAATCCCACACAAAATGTGCGCTCCTTTATATGGCCACTGTAGTTAATGCCACAAGGACCTACTCCTCTCAATAAAGTAGTCCCCTTGGACAGCAATACAGCGATTCCACCGCGTTTCCCATGCTTTGTAACATTTCTGGAACGCTTCGACTGGGATGTCCGCGATTATCCTCATCACGGTCGCCTGGATATCCGTAATCAACTCAAAATGTGTTCCTTTGACCACCGATTTTGTTCTAGGAAACAAAAAAAGTCACAGGGTGACATGTCGGGCGAAGAAGGCAGTTGTTGCAACACGACGATCTCTTTGGAGGCCAAATACTGAGACACGCTGAGGGCGGTGTGGCACGGCGCGTTATCGTGATGAAGGATCCAGTTGTCTGGGCGCACCCTGTTGACTCGTTTTCGCAATCTTTCGAGTACTTGGCAATAGTAGACTTGATTCATAGTTTTACCCGGTGGAACGAATTCTTTGTGGACGATTCCACGACTATCAAAAAAGTCAATAATCATCGTTTTCACCTCCGACTTGCTCATGCGAGCTTTTTTGGGCGGCGGGCGCGTGGAGACTACCATTGTGGGCTTTGGCGTTTGGTTTCTGGGTCTAAGAGTACTATCACCATACACTTTTACAATTTTAGCGTATGTTTCCGAAGCTGTTTCGCCCAATCTGGCGCAAAATTATATCGCGACGCGTTGCTCTTGATTTCGTTTTTCCATTTTCGTGACGAGCACTACAAACACACGTTTACTCAACTTGACGCAGCAGGCGAACTAAACAAATCAGAGCGGTGGTACTTATATCAATGGATAGGGGAGGGATGCCGGAAAAAGAAAAAGAGGTCACAGGTTTACCATAAGCGCGGCAATAAAATCAGTCTCACTATTTAATTGTCAAACCGCGTAGATTGTTCTCTCTAAATACTAACCATTTTAGTAAGTTGCACCTCTAAAGTTGTGGTTGCTAAAAAGTCGACGCTTATTATCGTCACGACTTCTACTTTTATGGTCAATTCAATATAAATCAATAATGGATTCTTTCTTAGTATAAATATCAATATCGTATAAACCTACAACACTGAAAAATTTCGGTTATTAAAAATAAATGTAAACTAAGTAGAATAACAAATTTTTGGTTTGTGTTTCTGGTAGGAAATAATTTTTTATTTTAAAGGACTGTGTATTAGGGTGAGCGAAAAAACTCTTCTGCCTCTTATTTTTTTTTAAGGGACTATGTGTTAGGGTGAGTATCAACTAAAAGTAAGTGAGATGGATATAGAGTTATACTACTTCTAACATACATGTATAAATGATGACGAGAAATGTTGAAACCCACGTGGCTGTGAGCTTGTCTGTTCGTCCGCCCATGCAAGCTATAATTTGTGTAAAAATTTAAATATCCTGTTGAAGCTTCCTTACTACAAAAAATTGCAAGTTTGTAGATGGCGTAATCGGATCGCTACCACGCTCATCACGCCATAAGTCGAAAACCTATAAATTTCTATAACTAAGGACTAAAGTAAAATATAAAACTCTTCTTTGGTGCAGGTGACCGCAGTAACAAGAGACATATGTGCTGAAAAGGTGGAAATCTAATAAGTTTAATGCACATATCTTCTAAACTTCCACCCACTAAAGAACTCCTACCGCCAATGTGAAAATAACTGAAATCGAATGATAAATCCCGCCCACTCCCTATTTAACACTACTGTTAAAAATTACTAAAAGCGGGCTAATTCAATAACAAAATAAGGCAGAGACAGTCAATTTTACGACAGAGAGGCTTTGTACGACCCGGTGTAAAAATTGGACGATGGGCGTGGTAAAGTCACATACATATATCGGGTTTTATTGATAAAAGTGAATATCTTTGCCCAAAATAAATAAAAATAGGCCATATAATGGGATGTGATGGTATCTTAATGAATCTCAGGGAACATTACTTTAGTATGTGGCGCGATAATAGTATCAGGGTATGAATTATATTACATATGTATATATATATATATATATATATTTTATATTTTACATACAGTCATGTGAAAAATAATAGGGTCACTTGCTTAAAAATAGGTAAAAAATAAAATCTGATTTATTTTAAAAAAATTATCAAATATTTAACATGCAATTGTTTGCTGGGATGTCAGTGAAGTAAAGAACCGTT
The DNA here is from genome assembly GCF_023373825.1 of Bactrocera dorsalis. Lineage (NCBI taxonomy): Eukaryota > Metazoa > Arthropoda > Insecta > Diptera > Tephritidae > Bactrocera > Bactrocera dorsalis. The sequence continues at coordinate 39,092,422 of NC_064303.1, forward strand.
ATCAAAGAAAAAATATTTGGCATCGTTTCGCAGTTGTTGATCATTTTGTGAAGTAACATCGTTTTTGAGTGTGCGATATAATAGGGACGGGAATATTAAATTGGTGTTAGTTTTGAAATATTGGGATTCTTAAAAATTTTTAAGCAATAAAGGTATTGTATATGAGATTTTATATAATCATAAATTGAGAAAGTTAACATATAATTTAATTTAGTAATTTAAAATGGGCAGAGGACAACACTTCAGCGCTGAGCTGCGTAAGCAAATAAAACACCTCCACAATCAGGGATTTTCATACCGGAAAATAGCCGAAACGTTGAATTACTCCAAGAGAATGGTAGAGAATGCAATAAAATATAAGCCTCAGAAAGAAACGCATGGACGAAAATCAAAAATATCTCCAACTCTTGAAAGGAATATAAAGCGATTTTTAAAAAAGGACCCCTTCGCGTCCTCTGGTAAACTTAAAAAGGAATTTTCTTTGTCGACACTTCTACCATTCGTAAATGGCTAATTAATAAAAGTTTGAAAGCAAAGAGACCCAGAAAAGTACCTTTTCTGTCCAAACCAAATGTGATTAAAAGGTTACATTTTGCTAATGGGCACGTCAAGTGGCCAGTGGAGAAAAGGCGCAATATCCTGTGTTCAGATGCGACCAAATGCTCTCTTTTTCACCCTGACTGCGGTACTCAACATGCGCGCAGGCCAGGGAACACAGCTTTTAACCCGCAATATACAGTTAAAACTGTAACACACAGAGGAGGATCAATTATGGTGTGGGGATGCTTCTCTTAACAATGAGTTGGTCCAATGTATCGAATTGAGGACACAATGACAGCGGTGATTTATTGCAATATATTAAATGAGGTTATGGTGCGTTATGCTGAGGAAAACAGGAAAACAAAATAAAGGATCTGCAACGAAGTATTGAAGAATCAAATTCTAAAAGTCAAAAGAATTTTGTAAAAAAAAATGAATTGAACATTTTTTTTAACTGCAATTGTCCCTACATTGTTGCAACCCTTGCCCATATATGTATATATAAATATTGTAATATTCTATTTCTATGTTTATTTTACAGTTGAATGTTTCATTTTCATTTCTCTTTAAATTGTCGCAAACTTCATATTATATACATTATTCCAACTGTTTGTGCAATTTGTATATTTGTCATTTCCCCTTCTTCGCATAAGTATAAGCAGGTAGGCGCAAGCTATAATTATCTGGGCTTATATACTTGTTGTTTGTAAGCTGCAGTAGGTTTTCCCTCTATCCTAGCTGTGCTGATCTGCACGGTAAATGCAAGTGCCTTTGTTCATATATGTCACTGCATATCGTGTTTGGGCTTATTCATCGATCAGCCAGGAAAGCGGAAGGACATACTGCGGTAAGTAATTATCAATAATGTAATTATTCATAAATACCTAATCTTAAATACTGTTATTTAAAAATAAACCATTTGGAACCATTTAAACATTGCTCATTTGAAGCCATTCGGAAGCAAACCAAATGCGCCCCACTTGATCGATGGCAGCTATTAAAATAATTAATTTTTTTCTTCTTTGCATTGAATTCGATAAAAACATAAACATATTTAAAAATAAAAACACAATTTCAAACTTAATGAATTTTTTTTTTTGCATTTTTACGAAATACAAATATACAGTCATGTGTAAAGTAATAGGGACAACTTTTCACATGACTGTATATTTGTATATATACCATTCCTCTGGTTGACATTTTGAACCTTAATGTATGATGGCTTTGATTCTTGCAAGTTGCATGGGTATAAAGTGTTTGGTTCCATCAAAACTGAGCCCTTTCTTACTTGTTTAGTTTATTTTAATTTCAATAGTTTCGTGATCAGATATTTTGCACTCAGACATACCATATTTTTGCTATTAGCTCCTATGATCGATCAAAATCAGGTCTTATGTGGAAATGTTTTCCATTTGACGAATTAGCTTTTCGAAACTCAGCGAAAATTATGGTTCAAAGCTACGCAGCAATCTACATAAATATTGGTCAGTTCGGATTACTATTGTACTTATCATGTACTTGTATAAAAATTTAAAAATTAAATTTATTTCAATTTATGATTTATACTTTTGCTAAAAAAACTTTGAATCCAATATCAAAACCAATAATCAAAACTATGTAATTAATAAATGTAATTTCAGAAATTGGATAACTATTTTATTAGTTTTTTAATAGGCAATTAAAAATGTTCTACTGAATTTTTACCCATAGCAAATATATCAAAAATATATATATCTAACTTCCAAAATTTTCATTTATTAAATAAATTTAGCCACGTTTATGCCAGTATGCAATAAAATTTTAGACAAATAATGTGGAGTAAATTAGCACTCAAAACTTTTTACGCAAATGAAATGAAATTAAATACATCGAAAAAATTTAGTTTCGAGTAGAGCGGATTTTTAAAATTTTAATGGAATGCAAAGTTTTTAGCTTACTTGAATTGCTTGAAGTGTAGGAGCGTTAAGCGTACAGTATATGTAACTGGAAAAAACGCCCACACAATTACATGGATTGCATGTGAGCAGACACATATTAATTATAACATTTGCGAGTGAATATGTATGAGTGGGTGTTTTATGTAATTTCTGCAATGCGAGCTATTTCGAATCTTCTGAAATAACACTTCTGACTACATGTGGCTACATACACTAGGCATCAAATGAAAGCCTAAATTTCAGATACGTTATTTCAATGGAGATTTATTAAAAAAATAATTGGAAATTCATAAAAAAATAATATTATATTTGCATAGGCATTTAAATAACATTTATAAATTTATACATTTTTTCCAGTAATAGAATCAGTTTTGTTTTATAATATAAGGATTGTTAAACAAAGGTGATCATCTGAGGGTATAAACTTTGAAAAAATATAACACGCTTGGTTCAAAAGTAAATTTGTTACTTAATAACCAGCCTTTGTTCTGATTTACTGCACGATAACGTTTGACATGTTTGGAATCAAAATTTCAAGTATTTTCATTGGAACAATATTCTATTGACACGTCATTACTAAGAAAAATTATTGCAAGTTTGACCGGCTACTTTAGAGTATTTTGGACACAAAAATTTACACCAAATGCTTAATTGGATTTAAATGGGGTGAATGAGCTGGCCAGTTCAGTTTTTACAATTTTGCAACCTGTTTTTACATAGCATTATAGTTTGTTACCCTAACGGTTGTAGGGATCACCTAAAACTAAGCGATATACATATATAGTTATATATATATGTATGTATAAATGATCAGGATGACGAGAAAAGTTGAAATCCGGTTAACTGTATGTCTGTCCGTCCATACAATCTGTAACTTGAGTAATAATTGAGATATCTCGATGAAACTTGGTTCCTTAGAACAAAAAGAATTTTAATTCGTAATGGGCGTAATCGGGCCACTGTAACGCCCCCAAATCACTGTTAACCGAAAACCTATAAAGTGCCATAATTAAGCACTAAATTAAAATATAAAGCTGTAAGTTGGTATTTTGGGCAGCAGCAAGGTGCGCCTGTGGGTAAAAAATTTTGTAAAAATGAGAGAGTAACAAGTTTGATGTACATATCTCCTAAACCACTTAAGCTACAACAAACATTCAAATTTGCTGGGATAACCCCGCTTACTTCCCGAAAAAACGGTATTGTTAAAAACTACTAAAAGCGTGATAAATCAATAAGTAAATACAAGAGAGATGGTATGTGTTTTTTATGTTCATATGGCACGGTGCATAAATTCCACTTCAATCGTTCAGTATCCAGCGCACAAATCATCAAGCAATTAATATAACGGGATAAAACTTGCATGAGTAATGTATTTAGTTTTTATCTGCGCTAATTTTCTGTTAGATTTTATTTTTGTTGAACTTCGGAATTAAGTTATCAAAAAATATTTGCTTATGTGCTTTAAACACCTCAAGAACCAAGTTTTTTTCAAATTCTTGGCTTTCCAACTATGAACATTTCTATTATACTCTAAAATCTCTTATGCAACATGTGTTAATTCTAAAAAAATGTTTGTTGCAAAAATACTATGGTTACAAGTTTTCTCTCAAATAAATCTTAAATTACAAAGATCGGGGCTTAAGACTCCAATTTATTTTTGGAAATAGGGTTGCTGAAATTATTATTTTTGTTGAACTTCGGAATTAAGTTATCAAAAAATATTTGCTTATGTGCTTTCAACACCTCAAGAACGAAGTTTTTTTTTTCAAATTCTTGGCTTTCCAACTGTGGACATTTCTGCTATACTCTAAAATCTCTTATGCAATATGTGTTACTTCTAAAACAATTTTTGTTGCAAAAATACTATGGTTACAAGTTTTCTCTCAAATAAATCTTAAATTACAAAGATCGGGGCTTAAGACTCCAATTTATTTTTGGAAATAGGGTTGCTGAAATTTTCAATCGCTTAATTTTTAAATTTGTTCTGGCAATACAAGACCCATGTCAAGGTTGTTGAGTTCTTTGCTTCTGAATTTTAACTGTGTAAATATAAGTGTTTGTATATATCCGTACACCAACGAATTGTAGATTAACAACTATTTTTTCGAAACCCATGTCAAAGAGGTGAACTAGTGTTTGAACTCGATAAAGCTGACCTGTATGAACGGAATTTCAACGCATAAATACTCAAGGACATACCTATCGAGTGTTTTAATGGAAAGCATGAAAATGTGAATGAATTGTGGGAGATATTGTGCACACCAAAAATATTCTCTCATAAATTATTTGTTTTTTCAATGCAAACCATATTAAGTACACATAAAGTAACTGCTATCAAAGAGATTAATCCTGAAAAAGTATAGCTTCATTGAAAACATATTGTACAAAAGAAATACCCGGTACCATATTACATATAGTACATACTTGTATATATAGACGTATTACACTTGCCATTAGTGGTATGTTTAATGACGTTTGCATGGCAACCACAATCTACGCTTTTCCACGTCACTTTCGAATATCATGCTTCAACAGCATACAAAACTCTGGTTCGTTAAATTTTTCCGCCATCATGAAATTTCAATTGTTTTATATGTATTTTAGTTAGTTTCCCCTAGGTCTGCTGCCACATACTTGAGTTGAAGCCTGATTGAGCAAAAACATAGCTTCCGGCCATCCAACCATCCATTTGGTAGTTTCACAGCTCTACTGGCTGCTTGGCAGTGCAAGGTCTGCTAGTGGTTTGCTTGGCGGGCAAACTCGAGGAGAAATGTTTGCTGTATCGCAACTTGATGCAACATTGGCTTGTTTTTCTCTTCTCACATCTTCTTTGCACCTGGTTTTTTAAGTTGGATTTTCCTCTCCCTGTTTTATTTTTGTTTTGTGCTTTAATTATTTGTGCGGTATTAAATTGAGTTAGTTTAAGGATTTGACTTTGTATAGAGCATTAGGTACCTTTTTGTTTTTAGTGTAGCAGTTATTTAATAATAATAACGGGTGTTTCAAGGGGTACTAATTTATAAAGCCTTTTTTGGCAGGTCACACATCGTGATTTATATCAAGTTATCATCTTATTTTTGTTCAGTATTGTTTGGCATTTCATCATGCAACGTTTACAAATCGTTCAACTTTATCACGAAAATTCACGTTCTGTAAAGAATGTGTGTCGCGCGAGTTACGTTTTCTGTTTTAACAGAAAATGTATTTATTAAATAAAATTGTCGTCTGGGTTTTATTGATTATCTTCTTTCATTCTTAAACTATTCTAACTAAGTTAATTTATTTGGAGCCGTTGTGCTGACTCGACATTTCCCGCTATCAACGACCAGATATAACTTAAGTAAGCAATTTAATGTTTATGTAAAACGATACCAAGAACGTTTATATACTATACATATATTTATATAAATGTGTGATTGCATATACACGACCGTGGTACCGTATTTTATTACGTTACAATTTTATTATTTTTAAAATATAATTCTTCTTACATTAGGCTGGGACAGCTTGGATCTAATGACGCTTCGCTCAACTTATGGTCAACATAACCGGCATTAATTATTGGATAATAATTGTTTGAATAGACCACGCCACTTGGCGCATTTTACGTCGAGATCGTATGTAAATACAAGAACTTCGCTGTATTCCGACGTTTTCGAGACAAAGTTTGTTTATAGGCATAAAATTGTCGCATTTGAACGAAGAGCATATCGAGGAGATTCAAGAGGTGGAGCAAAACAGCACGCGAGTTGTGGTTATTAAACTTCAGTTTAGTGAACCGCGAAAAGAAAACTACGACTTGTCGGATTGATCGTCAGAATTCTTCTGTTCATTTATTTCCAATATTTTCTTAAGCTAAGTTCTATTTTCTGATACAAAATACATTATTTCTTTTCTTATTATTATTTTGGCTCAACCACTTGTAGTTGCGACAATATTTGTCAAGTGGCCTACTTCTCACATTACATCAATTGCATTCCCTCAAATATTTATGTTGCACTATTTATTGTGACGTTAATTGCTATCGCAATATTCGTTTGAACATATTAAATGTGCAGCGGAAATGCAATGTGATCCAATGTAAGTGCCCTGGTTTGTTTCGAAATATGATATGCATATTTCGTGTGGTCGCAATATTGTTGCGGTAACAAAAAAGGGAAAATATTTAAGTAGACCAGTTAATTCTAAGTGTTTTGGGGTAGGTCGTTAACGTTGACGTCGGCATTATTTCTTTGTTGCAGTTCTTATGAATTGCAGTTGCATTCATATCGGTCATGCCGATAGTGGTTGGCATCGACGTCGACGTAACTCCTCCCCCCCTTGATTGAGCTCTCTCCTGGGAGATCACATTAGTAATTTTGAAATTCTTTCTCTTGTTTTTACAATAAATGATTATCGAAAGACTGACTATAATTACAATTGATATTGTATATATGCTTATATGTATGTATTGTTGTCGTTTTTGGTATTTAACTTCTTCTATAAAGTTTATATTTTCTATTTGTTGTAATATAATATCATCAAATATAAGTTTCTTATTTATATCTTTAATGTTGTCTATATCGCTTGCTAATACAATGCTACTTTTAATTATTTTACTTTTTGTTGAAAATGTTTTATTATTAATTGTTATGCTACAATTGTAAAAATGTATTAAATAGTTTCCGCTTAAGGGAGAGCTGTTGTTTATAATGCAGTCACTTTCTACACTAGTATTTTTAGTATTTTTTACAAATATAATTCCTTCGTTAATGTTTATAATTTCGGAGGCGTTATTAAAAATTTTCATACAGTTTCTTTTTATCAAACAATTATTAATTGGCTTAAGACGTTGTAAATCTACATTATCATTAAATTCGTACAATTCATTGTTATATCTTAGTGCATATACTTGTTGAAACATTAACTCAAAGTTGCTTATATCTCCTAACGGCAATATTATAGATGTGTGTAGTGTTATTATTTCTGTTGGAATTTTGATAGCGAAAATAATATTATGGTTTTTGTCTGTAAGGGATCCTAATTTTATTTTTTCAATTTTTGTGAGTCTAAGTTGTATTTTGTTATTTCTTGGTCGGTTATCATGTTGCTATGTAAAATTCCTAAACCACTTGCTGCTATATTGTCTTGTATGTGTTCTACATTGTCCTGTAATATTTTCAGTTTTAGAGAAAAGTCGAGGTATAAAATTTCGTCTTGGGTCCTTTTACTTATGTTCCCTATGGAGTTTAGTTTTGCAGATATCATATCCCTATCGTTATGCATAAGTCTTTTTAATTCAAGAAACGTTTTATTGAAATTAGTATTAATATCTATTTGTTTGTTTATTGTTTCGATAGCCTTGTGGTTGTTTGTGTCGATGATGTTGAGGTGTTGTTCAAGGTCTTGTCTATCATTGTCGTCCATGGTACCGTAAAGCCATTTTTGTACAGTTCCTACAGCATTTAGTAGGCCTCTTTTTTGTCTGTGGGGTGTGATAGTATTTATCTTGCTTCTAATAAATTTAATTTGCATGTTTAGTATTGCTTGTCTTACTTGCAGATTTGCCGATTTTATATTAGATTCTATTTCATTAAGTAAATTTGATATTTCTAGTGGATTTATAACGTGTAATATTGTTACATATGACTTAACTATATCTGCATCGCCTGTTTGTATTTCTATATATCCTTTATTGCTTTCTATTTTATCTATTGTTACTTGTCCCAGCCCCAGGGTCCAAATTGCTGTCAGGATCAAAAGTTTCAGGATCCATTGCCCCTGCAAATTTGTATTTCCGTTTAACGTTGTTTAAATGTATATCGTTTAGATTTGTTTTTATAAACTTCGGTTGTTCCTTATGCCTAACGCTTTTGTAATTCTTTACGTAACCTATATTTCTTTCTTCTACATAGTGTTCTCTGTTTTCGTTACTCTTGTTTATTCGCTTAGATTTTTCTTTGAATATTCTGTCATAAATTGTGCTCTTGTTACATTTACCTTCCTCAATATTTATGGGTTTTTCTTTTGTAACTGAGTGGTAGCTGTTATTATACCATTCTATAGCTTTGCTCATTTTATTTGTTATACTAGAGTTTTTATTTTCTATACCTAATACTCTAATTTTTTCTCCTAGTGTATTGTGTAGGCGTTCTACATCAGAATTGCCGGTGTGGTTATTTGGTTTAACGAGATGTAGTTCAATATTTTCGTTTCTGAGGAAATCTTTAACATTAATGCTTTTAAATTCGTTATCAGCAATAAGTTTTTTAAAATGTCCTCTTTGCGACTTATATTGGTTTATTTTTTCGATTATAGTTTGGCTGGTCCTATCTTCAAGAAAAAATGCTGTGGCGAATTTAGAAAACCTGTCTATAAAAGTTAGAAAATTCGCTTTTGAATTAGTGTAGCAATCCATGTGAATTATTTCTTTGCAATCTTTCGGTGTTTCCGTTAAATTAAATTTTGCTCTTATAGGTCGCCTATCATATTTGACTCTGTTGCATGTATCGCAGTTGTTTACGAATTTGTGCACCAGTTTTTTCAAATTTGGGAAGTAGATATGTCTTTTAACTCCTTCGTAGTTCTCCGATATTCCTGTGTGTCCTGTTTCAAACTTGTGATAATTTTGGATATGTCTGTAGGCTTCTTCTTCGCTATTTATATCTTTAGCGTGGTATGAACATTTAACAAATTTAATGTTGTCGAATCCATCAAATAACTCGATGATTTTTTGTTGTAATTTATTATATTCATGGTCGTTAACTTCGCTGTATATGCCAATTTTGCCTGAAGTGATATGTCTTCTGAGGATATCAGAAATATTGTTGTCGAGATCTACTGGTGTTACGTATATTTTTTTATTGTTGTGTTTTATTTCGAACTCCAATTGTTTGTTATCTGTTAAAATTATCTGAATTTTAAACCGATTGACTATGGTGTCCAAAATGGGTATATGGTTGTTCAATTGCTCCTCCTGAGAGTGTATTGTATTTACATCGTTTTCGTCTAAATTATTTTCTAAAGATAGATTGCTACCTGTTTCCATAAAATTTATTAAATTGGTGTTATTATTGATTCTGCTAAGGAAATCTGCTACTTTGTTTTCCTTTCCTTTTATATAATTTACGTTCATGTTGTATTCTCCTAATTTTATTATCCATCTTTGTAGTCTAGGATTTATATCTTTACAATGAGCCTTCGTGTATAGCCATTTTAATGGTTGATGATCCGTTAATAAATCAAATTGGACGCCATATAAGTAAGGCCGGAAGTAGTTTGTGGCCCAAACGATTGCTAACAACTCCTTTTCTGTTGTAGAATATCTACGTTCGTGGTCGTTGAGTGTTCTACTCGCATAACATACAGGATGCCCATTTTGTTGTAATACGGCACCGATTGCGAAATTGCTTGCGTCAGTAGTTAATGTAAATTTCTTTTTAAAATCTGGATAACTTAGTACTGGAGCTTCTGTCATTATTTGTTTTAATTTTTGAAATGAGTTTATATATGTAGAGTCGTTAATATTAATTTTAACATTTTTCTTTAGAAAATGTGTCATAGGTTGTGCTACTTTCGCGTAGTCTTTTATAAATTTCCGATAATATCCCGTAGCTCCTAGAAAAGACTTTATTTGTCTTGTTGTTTTTGGTAATTTTAGATCTTGTATTTTATTTATTTTCTCGAAATTCGGTTTAACTCCTTCAGGTGTTAAAACGTGGCCTAGAAATTGTGTTTCTTTGGCACAAAAATTGCACTTGTCAAATTGTACCTTAAGGTTATGCTTCTTTAGTGCATTGAAAATTTTTGTTAGGCTTTGTATATGCTCTTCTAATGTTGTACTAAAAACGAGAATGTCATCCATGTATACTACGCATATTTTATTTATGTATTCTCTAAGAACACAATTCATCAGCCTTTGGAAGGTTGATGGGGCGTTTTTGAGACCGAATGGCATTCTAACGTATTCGTAATGACCAAAAGGGGTGGAAAACGCGGTTTTCTTTCTATCTTCCTCTTTTACTAAGATTTGGTGGAATCCTTTTGCGAGATCGAGTGTCGTAAAGTATACAGCTCTTCCTAATTTATCTAATATATTATCAATGTTTGGGATTGGGAATTTGTCATCGATTGTGATATCATTTAGTTTTCTGTAGTCTATCACAATCCGCCATTTCTTTGTTTGGGAGTTATCTGATTTTTTTGGTACTATCCATAAAGGACTATTGTAAGGGGAATTACTATTTCTTATGATTCCTTGTTTTAACATTTCTTTAATTTGTTTAGTTATCTCTTCTTCGTGTATCTGTGGGTATCTGTAAATTTTCGAATATACTGGAGTGTCTATCGTGGTCACTATCTCGTGTTCAATAGCTGATGTACTAGTAAGGTCATCTCCTTCTTTATAAAATAGGTTCTTGTAATTTTTTATTAACTTACTAACTAAAAATTTCTCTTCTTTATTTAGATTTGTTGTAAATTGCTCAATTTGTAAGTCCCTATTTTCCGTACTTTCTAATTGATAAATTTCATTAAAATTATATGGGCAAGAATTCATAAATTTTTATTGGGTTATTTAATAGTATTCTGTTATACTTCATTAATTTTCTATTGTCGATAAGGGACGTAGTAGAGCCTGAGTCGATTAGGCATGTAATCTTTTCATTTTTTATTGTTAATTCTACTAACGGAAGGTAGTTTTGGTATGGTCCAAGGGAAAATTTACTTCTTGGTTTATATGGTCTACTTCCATTGGAATTTCATTCCTATAGTTAATACTTCTTTCACCGTTATAATTGTTATGGTTTTGGTAAGTCCGTCTGAATGAGCTTGCTGTGTTATTACTTTGGTTTTGATTATTGAAACGATTACTGTTTAATCGTGTTTGTTCTGTATTTCCTTGTCTAGGATTCGTCCTTGTTCTTTCGTTGTTGAATCTATTATTAGAATTGTTAAAATTATAAAACCTATTATTTGTTTGGTTATGATCCCCAGGTCTTTGATTGTTTATTTTATTTCCTACTTGACCATAGTAGCTTCTAAAGGGTGATTTTTAAGAGCTTGATAACTTTTTTAAAAAAAAAAACGCATAAAATTTGCAAAATCTCATCGGTTCTTTATTTGAAACGTTAGATTGGTTCATGACATTTACTTTTTGAAGATAATTTTCATTTAAATGTTGACCGCGGCTGCGTCTTAGGTGGTCCATTCGGAAAGTCCAATTTTGGGCAACTTTTTCGAGCATTTCGGCCGGAATAGCCCGAATTTCTTCGGAAATGTGTCTTCCAAAGCTGGAATAGTTGCTGGCTTATTTCTGTAGACTTTAGACTTGACGTAGCCCCACAAAAAATAGTCTAAAGGCGTTAAATCGCATGATCTTGGTGGCCAACTTACGGGTCCATTTCTTGAGATGAATTGGTTGTCCGAAGTTTTCCCTCCAAAATGGCCATAGAATCGCGAGCTGTTGTGGCATGTAGCGCCATCTTGTTGAAACCACATGTCAACCAAGTTCAGTTCTTTCCATTTTTTGGCAACAAAAAGTTTGTTAGCATCGAACGATAGCGATCGCCATTCACCGTAACGTTGCGTCCAACAGCATCTTTGAAAAAATACGGTCCAATGATTCCACCAGCGTACAAACCACACCAAAACAGTGCATTTTTCGGGAGCATGGGCAGGTTCTTGAACGGCTTCTGGTTGCTCTTCACCCCAAATGCGGCAATTTTGCTTATTTACGTAGCCATTCAACCAGAAATGAGCCTCATCGCTGAACAAAATTTGTCGATAAACACATTTCGAACCGAACACTGATTTTGGTAATAAAATTCAATGATTTGCAAGCGTTGCTCGTTAGTAAGGTCTATTCATGATGAAACGTCAAAGCATACTGAGCATCTTTCTCTTTGACACCATGTCTGAAATCCCACGTGATCTGTCAAATACTAATGCATGAAAATCCTAACTTCAAAAAGTCACCCGTTATTAGTAAGTCCTGTTTCTTCTAATACGTAAAATGCTTCCCTTAATGAGTTAATGTTTCTACCGTAAATTATTGACGATAAATGAGGCGGAATATTATTTAAAAATGTTTTTAATATTAATGACTCATTAGTCTTAGGAGAAAATTCTGTCGGCTTATTTTCGTCTAAATTATATTTTGAGTTAAGCTTATCTAATATGTTTTTTAAGTTGTAATAATAATGACTTACATTATACTGCCTGGTTGTGATGGCCTGGTGGAAGAGTTGGTGGTAGCTTTCCCTTATTCCGAAGTTCCGTATCAGTTCTGTCTTCACTTCGTCCCACGATGAGTCTCTGTTTAGTGTCCGTATTATCTGGAGCGCCTCTCCTTGGATCTTGGTCTTTATGTGTCTCTCCCATACATAATTTTTGACCGCTTGGTTCTCGTCGAACAAGGGCAGGATCAGTTCCACCTCTCCAATGAAAGAAGATATGTCGTAGCTCCCGTCGCCTCTGAACTCTTTGATTTTCGCAGCTTCCTTAAGGAGGTCCGACGCTGATATCCGGTTTAGATCGTTGTTGGTGATTGCCATTGTGGTAGTTAAATGTGTAGAATTATGTTTTTTTTTTTTTCGAGAAGTTAGTTCTTTTATATGTATTTATAAAATGATGTAACACTGTTTGAACCCGCAAGCAATAGTAAGTTTCTTATAAATGATTCAATGACTTTTGGCAGTTAGATTTCGTAATATGTCAGAAGTTCACTCTAAAATATTTATGTTGTGTCAGGCTCTTTTTCTTTGTCTAAGGACAAAGTTCCGTCGACTGCGCCAGTTGTGGTTATTAAACTTCAGTTTAGTGAACCGCGAAAAGAAAACTACGACTTGTCGGATTGATCGTCAGAATTCTTCTATTCATTTATTTCCAATATTTTCTTAAGCTAAGTTCTATTTTCTGATACAAAATACATTATTTCTTTTCTTATTATTATTTTGGCTCAACCACTTGTAGTTGCGACAATATTTGTCAAGTGGCCTACTTCTCACATTACATCAATTGCATTCCCTCAAATATTTATGTTGCACTATTTATTGTGACGTTAATTGCTATCGCAATATTCGTTTGAACATATTAAATGTGCAGCGGAAATGCAATGTGATCCAATGTAAGTGCCCTGGTTTGTTTCGAAATATGATATGCATATTTCGTGTGGTCGCAATATTGTTGCGGTAACAAAAAAGGGAAAATATTTAAGTAGACCAGTTAATTCTAAGTGTTTTGGGGTAGGTCGTTAACGTTGACGTCGGCATTATTTCTTTGTTGCAGTTCTTATGAATTGCAGTTGCATTCATATCGGTCATGCCGATAGTGGTTGGCATCGACGTCGACGTAACTCGCGTGTCATTCGCCAGTTACCAGTCGAAATTTTCGAGCAAGTCATCGAAAATTGAACGCAACGAATAATCGGAGATATAACCGATAATGAGATAATCTTAATTAAATAAGTACTAAAGAATGTTCTTTCGAATGATGATAAACATTTCTCAATAATCTGAAGTTCTATGTAGGAAAGCTGGAATGTATCACCATTTAATTTGTGTACTCTTGCAACATGCAGCTATAAAGTAAAATAGTTTTGTTCACTGAACGGCTGTTTATGTCACTTACAAATAATCAAGCAAGATATATGAATTTAGATTTAAATGAGATACAAGGTGTGTTCCAAATTAAAAAGGACCTTTGAATCTAGCGCCCCCCGGTGGGGCCATCTATATGTCGACTGGAGCGTTAGAATCTGCTAATTTTATCAATTGTCCTGTGAGAATTTTATGGTGCGTTAGAATCTGCGATCTTTATCGATTGCCCAGTGAGAATTTCATGACATTTAATTAATTGGAAGTAAAGTTATTGCATTTTAAGTGTCAGTATGTTTGTGTTATCGGTGCGAAAATTAGCTTCGAACAAAGAGACAACATTAAATTCTGTTTAAAAATTGGTAAAACTTTTACCGAAACCTTTCAATTGATAAAACAAGTTTATGGCGATGATTGCCTATCCCGTAGGAGAGTGCACGAGTGATTTCAGTGTTTTTAAAGTGGTCGTGAGGACATAAATGACGATCAACATGTGGGCCAAAAAAATCCGTGATCACCGGAAATTCCATCCTCTGCGTGAATTCATCAAAAGTCAGACGAAATCATTTTTGAAATTATTGGAAATGGAATAGAACATCTCCAAAACATCGATCTATCGCATTTTGACTGAACATTTGGGCTTATGGAAAGTGTGTGCACGGTTTGTTCTGCACAAATTGACTGACGTCCAAAAATTGCTTAGAACTTGTGACCGCCTGTGACCGATTATTTTACCAAAAATCACATTTTAACCATTAACCACTCCCCGTAATCACCAGATATCTCACCGTGCAACTTCTTCTTTTTCGGAAAAATGCATTTTCCCATGAAAGTAAAGCATTATGCAGACGTAGGGGCCTTTCAAAAGGCTTGCACCGGCATACTGGTGGCCATACCGGCCAACGAACTAAAACACTCGTTCAACAAGCTTTGGACCGTGCAAAAAGCTGTATTGAAGCAGAAGGAGACTATTTTGAATAAAATAAATTGACTTTGCCGAAAAACCCATTATAGGTATATGGGGCCAGAAGGAAATATTGATCGTATTCAACACATTTTGATGCAGAGAAATACTACTATCTGGAAAGAACTCCCTCTGAATTTCAATTATATATCTCACACATTTTTCGGTATTTTCGAACTATAGGTACTGGGCACAGTGGTCGGTCTTGTATGGAATCAGCGGCCAAAAATACTTCCACTGCATATATTAAAGTGAAACTTTTGCCAAAGCTTTTTAAAATCTCCTTCTCCCGTTTCCCACTCCGCCACCTCCGATGGCAACAACTTTTAGTTAAAAAAGTTGATGAACGAAAAAAGGAATTTTTTGAATATTATTCAGCGAAATCAAAAATTGATTCTAATAAAATTGATTTACTTTTGCATGATAATTTCTTTGACTGGTAATGAAAGGATCTAAGCTCAAAAGCAATCGGGTTAGCAAGTCCTAATTTGTTCTTTGGGGTATGATGGAGTCGATACATTTTCACGTCCTTATTGCTTGACTCAGCAGATTCTTATGAGAGCTCTCCAATTGAATAACATCGGTAGCGATATTATGATTGACGAAGGAAGATAATATGAGGGCTGCTATATATATTTCTGGCCTAATAATGAAAATAGGCATATTTATCAACGAAAATGTTTTTTTTTTTTCGTTGGATTTGGTTCGTCTTGGAACACCCACACGGTTGATTGCTGTTTTGTTTCGGGCTCATACGCATAGATCCATCATTCGTCACCTGTGACGATCTTATAAACGTCTTTTAAAGCACCGTCATTTTTCAGCATTTCTTTACACCAATCCACACGAGCCTTTTTTGTGCGATTGTCAAATTGGGATCCAACGAGAACAAACCTTTTTTACGGCCAGGTGTTCATGCAATATCGAATGTATGCTAGTGGGATAAATGCATAGGCACGCCTCTATCTGAAGGAATATTACATGATGGTCTTGCATTATTAGTTCACGTACGGCATCGATGTTTTCTGGCACAACGGCTGTTTTTGGATGACCTTCGCGGAATTCGTCTTTGAGCGAGCGTCGGCCACGATTGAATTCGTTGTGCCAGTTTTTCACAGTGCTATAGGATGGTGCTTCATAGCCATACCAAGATTTTAGTTCATCGATGCACTCTTGTCGTGATAATCTACGTCGAAAGTTGTGAAAAATGATCGCACGAAAATGTTCACGAGTTAATTCCATTTTTTGGCCGAGATGAATTTTTTAATTCCCTGTAAATGAAACAATTCACGATTAAATGACAAAACGTTCTGAATGATGTTATGCTAAAAAATGTCAAACTTTCCTATGGAAATGTTAGATTGTACCTGACAACACTTAGTGTTGCCTAGTCCAGAAATATATATAGCAGCCTATGTATCAGGACTATTTTGAAGTTAATCTAGCACAAATCTAGTGAATTTAGGGTTTGATGCCTTTTGAGTTCGAATAAAATGGAAATAGCGGGTGAACGAAGGTCTGCAGTTTTTTTAAATTTGTTTGTGATCTTCATCATTTTGAGATTTTATTATCAATTGTACAGGGACATATGTTGTGACAAATTATTATTTTCAAATTTCTGCTTATATTTGCTCTGACCAGAATTGCCATTAAAACAACATATTCCTATTGATAATAAGTAATTAGAGGTCTCATTCCGTTCATTATTTACATTTGTGAGGAAATGTGGTGCAATAATTTTTTTTATCTCAACTTCAACATCAGATTAAAATGTTATCATAGCAGGGTAAAAAGTTAATATCAAGTTTTTTGTTATCGAAACTTCTAATAAGAAGATACTGAAGCTTTATTAAATTTGCTTCGGTGATAAGTCATATTTCTTCACACATTTTCTAAACACCAAATATATGATATGAGTATGATGTGTCTAAATAAAAGTAAGTACGTATAAAACAAATATTTGATAAAAGTGAGAAAATGATCAAATTAAAACCAAAGCTCAATATGTATATACATATATGTATGATGAAAAAAACATAAAAAAATAAAATATGCACACGTAAATACAAGAAATTATAAAAAAAGCACACAAAAAATCGCATGCCTGGTAGAATAACATGAATAACAAAGAAAGTTGCAAAAAGTTGCAGCTGAAATCAATAGCATAGACTTAGAAAACATTAACTAATATGTATAAACAAACTTTGAGGGTGTGACTGGGATCACAACTTTTTGTATATCTCAAATCGATGTATAAAGAAAAACATAGCACTAAAAAGGGCTCTTATAAAACAATTGTTTTAAAATAATAAAACAATATATTATTATATAAAAACTACTTTGTTATATAACATATACCTTTATTCTCAATACACATTTCGATTTATGGGAATTAAGCACGATTTTATATTGCAAATTTAATTTATTATAAGAGATAATTTTAAAGCTACTTTCACTGCACAGTCCGCGTGTTTCTATTGTCTCACTTCTCGCGCTTTTCGAAGCCCCTACGAATGGTATAGAGCAAAAATGTATTTACCGTTAGTTTTATTGGTATTTTAAGAAATAGCTTTGATACAAACTGTGGTAAATTTCAAACTTTAATTTTTTTATTTTTGGCCTATGAAAACGACCAGTGTGCACCAGCTCAAAAAAAGGCAATTAAAAAAGTACATCTACTTGGATCATGCGTTATTATACCTAACATATTTAGAGAATAATATTTGTTGCTTTATATAACTGTTGAGACGATGGCCATTTCTGTATTGAAAAATTTCCGCAAGCTGCCATTACCAAAGATGTATAAAATAATAAAGTTATTTAATATTTATCTTTTACTTACTTATGTGTGTATATACTATATATAATATAAAAGTTGTCTTCAATTCGGAATTCCTCTCTACTATACAATTGCAAAGTTTCATCGTAAGTGCCGCTGACTTATTTGAACATCTTGTATAGTTTGTTAAACCGACTCCCATCCAACACCTAGCGAATAATATTAAGTCAAACACACTTAGGCTGTTCACGATACGGTGGTTATCGGGTTATGTGGTTATGTGATTAAGTAAACAACAACAAAATGCGTTATGACAAAATAACCAAAGTTGACCAACCTAGGCCATTGTTTACAGATTATGTGGTTGTTTGCTTATTTCCAGTGTTAGAAAGTCGTTGGAATTTTACTAAATGGCAGCACAAAAAATAAATAAAACTAAGCGAATGGCATTTCCATTTAGATTTTCTTATTGGAAAATCTGCTATTAACAGCTGTTTTTTGTTTACAATCAGCAAATTATGCAAGATGTCTGCAAATTTTATACAAAGCATTTTTTGAACCCTTAAAATTCGGATTATTTAATAAGCACATACCTTCAATAAAGTCCATTTCCTGAATAGCAGAACTTATTTTAAATTCGATTATTTTGCTTTTTAAACTTTGTTTAGGCATTTTATAAGTTGGAATTTCATTGAACTAAAATTGTAAACAATGAACAGCTGTTTGTGTAAAAATAAGCAAATAACCATACAACATAGGGTGCTCACGGAGCATAGAGGTTATTTTTAATCTAATAATCACATAATAACCACCTTACCGTGAACAGCCTAACTGTATTTATATAGTACACCATGTCGTATGAGTAACACATAATTTGTATCAATGCTCAGTACATTTGACGTATAAATCTTACTGCGCATAACTTTTAAAGGTTTGTTTTTATGAACAAAGTCATTAGACCGTTTTTTTTTTTATTATGCCTTTTTAAAATTTGTAGGCTTAATTCTTGAATGCAAAATATCAAAAAATCCCATGGTATATACATGGCAAAATAAGTGTGATCTAGCCACGGTTTAAAATGAAAATAAAGTGCATGTTTACGTTAATTTTTTACTTTTACGGCAGAATATATAAGCTATAGGTGACGTTCGAAAAAAGGAAGCAATCAACTAAGAAAAAAGTGAACATCCTATTATCCACTCCGCATAACCGAGGTGCTCATTCGGAGAATTTGAGTAACTTTAGAGTGTACAAAGAATAGCTTTGCTTAAATGCAACATACTGAATACACAAGTATTTTACAAGTTTTATTTATACTTATGATTGTTCTCGTTTTGCTGTTGTAACTAAAAAAGGTCTGCAGTAGAAATGAAGCATCTAACTATAACGAAAGATGAAAATAAAACTTGACATCACTGAAGAAAACCCGATAAGAGAAAAACATATCATCGTGAAAACTTCTTGAATTTTTTTTAAGTCAATATACACGAAAATATTATTTAATTGTTTTTGATTATAAGAATGGAAAACAAATCTCATTTGTTAGAGAAAGAATTTTTAATTTCAATGGTTTTTCATCTTTAATATATAAATTGAACTAAACTATTGCTCAACGACTTCAATTTTTCAAGTTGCAAATAGTGGGTAAATTCTAAATATTTACAGCACTAAAGAAAACTGTCAGTACTATATGTTATGGTGGTCCAATATTAGTTTCATCAAATAAGAATTTTCACAGCGAGAAAAGAAACATAGCAATATTTTGAAAAGAACCGACAGACAAAAACGGCTAAATTCCCTTAGCTCGTCATGCTGGTCATTTATTTATATGTATATACTATATATTACAAAGTCGCTGATGTTCAAGACCATTATATATTAGTGGTCGATGCCTACTAGAGAGTAAAGAATGTTTGGTTTTATATCTACTGCTGGTGAGTCTGGATGTGTACTAATTGAATCACAGTCATCAACATGCCACCAAAAATTATAATCAAGTGAATTGTCTATGCAACGTTCGTCACAATCACGCCGCAGCCGATGGCACGACTAACACTACTTCCGCCAACTGCTCTCAATCAAATACCAACAATATGTAAATATCACATCAACGGTTAGTAGGCAACAGCCAAATAACGGTGCCATTCAGAGGCTGTCGTTCGCTGAACGAATAAAGTAGAAATACTATTTCCTTTATTTAGCCCTTTCAACGCCTGAAATCATGTTACAGTCAACAAAAACATTTCATAATGGTTAACAGCTTGTTACGTGCATGCATACCAGCTGCTGTTGTGGTGAAATTTTACTTCATTTCTATGTGTGATGTGACGTGTGGGAGCGTGGGAGATGTTAGTCAGCAGTGTGGGAAACATGCTACCAATCAATTGTTGCCTGTTTCTCATCGGGTTCATGTTTAAATCAGGAAGCTTGCGGTCCTTAGAAAAGTTTAGTCGACTGCTCCAAACATTTTGCTAACTTTCCACAACCACTTTTTACTATATATGTACATATCATATAACAACAATTATTACAAACTGACAGACTACATTATAAGTAAAATATAAATATGAAGCTCTAAATTTTTACACCGTCATTAAATATTGCATCTCTTTGTCCATTTTCTAAAAATTCTTAACTCTACTTTCTATTATCTTTAACTTTATTTGATTCCTTATGGTATAACTTCTAAATTATAATATGAAATTTCCTGCGAGGTCTTTTTCTCTCTTCTGTAATAAACGCATATTCCAATTTAGAGTACAGATTTATAAAAATAATTTATTTTCATGTCAGTGTGGAACTTTCAGATTTATTTATTGCTTATGAAAATGAACCTTAAAGTATCAAATTTCATCGATATTGGGTGAGGCAAACGAAAAATTTATAAAATTCACCCTGAAGATCAAGGTACGGAAATCGATAAAATTGTATCCCCTGAAAGTGTTATTCACACATGGAATTTATGCGGCAATTATTATTATACTTTTAAAATACTATTTACTATTATACTTTTAAAATATTTTATTAAAAACGGGACACTCGTTAGTATATTTGATGGTGGCTAAAAGCTATTAATTACAATTTTATGTTCTCATTCGAAATGAAATTGATAGAATTGTTATGTGAAAGATACATATAATTTTAATATCATGCATCACTTTGTGAACTTTCGCACCCATCTATATGTTTATTTCTTTAGTTTTCACCAATATTATTATTACAGAACTAGTACATAGGTATTAAAATATTAAAATAATATTTCCTTGTATTAAAATTCTGACAAAGAATAGCGCAAGGAAGAAACAAAACACGCAATTTATGCAAAAACAGGCTGAAAAAATTGAAAACACAGTAGGGATATTCGCTTGCTCTTGCAAAACCCTTGTACGGTGCAAGAATTGCATATATTTCCTCTTGGTGCACCGGCACAACAACAAACACACGCAGAAAATTATTTGCAATGGCAGTAAAATATGTCAGACCAAAACGCATGTACATTTGCGTGCAATGCAGCACTGTTTTAGCTGCCATTTTACATAAAGACATATTACATTGTTAAATTGTTGAGGACGGTAAGTTTTAAATAGATTTTATAATTTTTATTTAAATTATAAAGATTTGTTATAGTTTTTTGGACAAAAAGATATGCAGAAGGTGCGCCAATTCACAATAGCCATGCATAATAGTCATTCACAATAAATTGACCGAATCAGCCGTTCATATATCACTAGATTCTGCAATGGGTAATCTCGTGCCCTTGTATATTTCGGTATAGTATTTTTGCAATTTGCAATCTTGCAAGAGCAAGCGAATACCTTTAGTGACACAACTCAAACAGAAGAATGAAAATTCAAATAGTATCTATGCATTTCGATTTGTTGTGACGGTAAGTAAACTTTTCATTTCGTGCTTTGCTTCACGATTTGCCCTTGGCACGTGTGTCTGTGCGGCATCTAAAGAACGCAAAGCACAAACAATTCCATATTTTATCCGAGACAGATTCGATATAAACATTGTTTTCACAACTTAAAAATACGTTGAAAAGTCGTGAAATTAGGCAACTTTTTAAAAGGTTTTTGAATAATACGAAATTCAAATATATACGAGGAGAAGCATGGAAACCTATAGGTATATTTAATTTTTTCAAACAAAGTTTCGTCTAAAGCGAAAAATATTAGAAACCATAACTTAAGCAATCATATGACCCAAAGATTTACGTTAGCGTGCACTTAAAAATATATTGTACGAGTAATTCAACAATAGTGAACTTTTTAAGCTGACTCGTTGTTGTTCGTATTTTACCAATATGCGGGGCATGTTCTCTGCTAAATGTTCTTGTAACTTTCCTGCAGCTTCGGAAAGTGTCTTTCTAACTCTGCACATCTCACTTTCTTTTAAAAAAGCCAACACATTTTGGCAACTTGATAATACATAGCTGTTTGCTTCGATGCGCCTGTAGGTATGCAAAAGGTGTAAATAATGTGTTAAGTAGGTTTTCTCGCGTATTTACACTTTGCAACAAATCTTCATCGCTCACTTATACTGCTTATGAATTTCAGACACGTTTTCTGTCATTTTAGTACATCCTCTGCAGTGCTGATCGTATTGGTTTTCAAGTGATAACTTTTTTATATTTAGTTGTTTATGTAGTTAGTCATAATTTGCAGAAATGGATGAAGTTTTACATTTTATTACATATATTCCGTTTACTTTTAACCTTACATTATTAACAGGTTTGTTGTTATTACATTATCTTGTTCGTGCCAAGTAATTTGTTAAAAGGTAGTTACATAGTACTTGTAGTTAAACAAATAAATAACAATAAATGAAATCCGAGTGTAACCGGTCATTTCATACCTTTTCAACTTGTTAAGATAAAAGCCATTAAAAATACCGATAGGTCCATAAAGTGTATTAGTTATATAGAATTGAGGACAAATTTTCACCGATGTAATCCATTTTAGGTGCAGAGATTCATACTTATGAGAGAAGCACTCTCAATAAATTGAATTATGACAACTCCCATTTTGGCTGATATATGCGGTACCAAGTTAAGCGGAAGGTCGAAAAGCTTCCTTTTACGTATATGAGGGCTAAGAGAATACTGATTCGATTCTAGACATTTTTTGATATACACACATAGTATTATTCAAGAATAATTCTATCTTATATTACCTAAAACCACTTTGTTATATACCTTTATTCTCAATACACATTTTTGAGTTATGGGGAATAAGAAAGATTTTATATTGTTATAAGAGATAATTTTAAATCTATTTTCACTGCACAGTCCGCGTGTTTCTATTGTCTCACTTCTCGCGCTTTTCGTAGCCCCTGCGAATGGGATAGAGCAAAAATGTATTTACCGTTAGTTTTATTGGTATTTTAAGAAATAGCTTTGATACAAACTATGGTAAATTTCAAACTTTAATTTTTTTATTTTTGGCCTAATGACCAGTGTGCTGGGGTCCAAATATTCGGTTAGTTCGGTATTTTTCCCAACAAGTGGCCCTTGCTACTGCGATCCCTCGTGTCAAATTATAGTTTCATATCTTAATTTAATGCTTAGAACTTTATACGTTTTTGGTTAATGGAGATGTGTGGGTGTGGCAGTCGTCCGATTACTCTGCACTATGAAACTCGCTTACCAAGTTTCCCGGATTTCAACTTGTCTCGTCATCGTGATCATTTCTATATATGTATATATCTCTGTATCTATCTCGCTTAGTCTTAAGTGATACATAAAACCGTTACGTAATAGTTTTTTATTTGTCACCATTTGCATTTACAAGGAATATAAAGCGCCCATCTTGCGCTAAATGTTTTGTCGGATAAGGTATACAATAAAATTTCAATTTTCTACAACAAAGTAGAATAAGGTCAAGTAATAGAGTGCCATAATATTTGACAGATCACGTGGGATTTCAGACATGGTGTCAAAGAGAACGATGCTCAGTATGCTTTGACATTTCATCATGAATAGACTTACTAACGAGCAACGCTTGCAAATCATTGAATTTTATTACCAAAATCAGTGTTCGGTTCGAAATGTGTTTCGCGACAAATTTTGTTCAGCGATGAGGCTCATTTCTGGTTGAATGGCTACGTAAATAAGCAAAATTGCCGCATTTGGGGTGAAGAGCAACCAGAAGCCGTTCAAGAACTGCCCATGCATCCCGAAAAATGCACTGTTTGGTGTGGTTTGTACGCTGGTGGAATCATTGGACCGTATTTTTTCAAAGATGCTGTTGGACGCAACGTTACGGTGAATGGCGATCGCTATCGTTCGATGCTAACAAACTTTTTGTTGCCAAAAATGGAAGAACTGAACTTGGTTGACATGTGGTTTCAACAAGATGGCGCTACATGCCACACAGCTCGCGATTCTATGGCCATTTTGAGGGAAAACTTCGGACAACAATTCATCTCAAGAAATGGACCCGTAAGTTTGCCACCAAGATCATGCGATTTAACGCCTTTAGACTATTTTTTGTGGGGCTACGTCAAGTCTAAAGTCTACAGAAATAAGCCAGCAACTATTCCAGCTTGGAAGACAACATTTCCGAAGAAATTCGGGCTATTCCGGCCGAAATGCTCGAAAAAGTTGCCCAAAATTGGACTTTCCGAATGGACCACCTAAGACGCAGCCGCGGTCAACATTTAAATGAAATTATCTTCAAAAAGTAAATGTCATGAACCAATCTAACGTTTCAAATAAAGAACCGATGAGATTTTGCAAATTTTATGCGTTTTTTTTTTTTAAAAGGTATACAATAAAATTTCAATTTTCTACAACAAAGTAGAATAAGGTCAAGTAATAGAGTGCCATAATATGCAAAAGCAAGTGAGTCAAAAGTTTATTATTAAAGCATGCTAAATTAAAAACTAAATTACGTGAAAAGTACAATTTTTCCAATTTTCCAATTTAGTCCAATTTTCTATGAAATGCTCAATCGATTTCGACTGGTAACTTGCGATTGACAGGCGTGATGTTTTGCTCCATAGCCTAATTCAAAGCAAGATTTTCCGCATAAACCTTACACTTACAAATTCCCACAGGCAAAAGTTTAACGGTGTGATATCGCACGATCTTGATGGTCATTTGTGTTTATGCGACTTCTGATCCCATGACATCTCGCCCCTCAACACAACTTACCGCATCACACCACGCAACCCCACACAATAAACAAATCCATAAATTACCATTAAAAATATATAATTGCTTCAAACAGATGATTCTAGATGAAATGGCAGCTTTTAATTCCATTCAGATTGCTTTTTGTCTCAAACGCGGAAATTTTGCTTGTTTACATACCTGCTGTGTATGAAATGAGCATCATCGCCGAACAAAATTTGAATCAACAAGTAAGGAAGAGCTAAGTTCGGGTGTCACCGAACGTTTTATACTCTCGCATGATACAGTGATAATCGAGATTTCATTATCCGTCATTTACATATTTGTAATATTAATTAGATAGTAGTTCCTGAGGTTTTTGGTCCATGAGTGGGCAACGCCACGGTCATTTTCAATTTTTAAAAAAAGTCTGGGTGCAGCTTCCTTCTGCCATTTCTTCCGTAAAATTTAGTGTTTCTGACGTTTTTTGTTAGTCGGTTAACGCACTTTTAGTGATTTTCAACATAACCTTTGTATGGGAGGTGGGCGTGGTTATTATCCGATTTCTTCCATTTTCGAAATGTATATGGAAATGCCTGAAAGAAACGACTCTAAAGAGTTTGGTTGACATAGCTGTAGAAGTTTCCGGGATATGTATAAAAGACTTAGTAGGGGGCGGGGCGACGCCCACTTTTCCAAAAAAATTACGTCCAAATATGCCCCTCCCTAATGCGATCCTTTGTGCGAAATTTCATTTTAATATCTTTATTTATGGCTTAGTTATGAAACTTTATAGGTTTTCGCCATTTTGTGTGCGTGGCAGTGGGCCGATTTCGCCTATCTTCGAACTTAATCTTCTTATGGAGCCAAGAAATACGTGTACCAAGTTTCATCATGATATCTCAATTTTTACTCAAGTTACAGCTTGCACGGACGGACGGACAGACGGACGGACGAAATAACGGACGGACGAACAAACAGACATCCGGGTTTCAACTATACTAGTCACCCTGATCACTTTGGTATATATAACTCTATATCTGACTCTTTTAGTTTTAGAATTTACAAACAACCGTTATGTGAACAAAACTATAATACTCTCCTTAGCAACTTTGTTGCGTGAGTACAAAAATATCGGATCTCCTTGGAATCTTTTAAGAGCCCATAGAGCGAAGCGATGTCAAGGTCCAGCAGTTTCAGTTCATGCACAAGCTGTATTTTTCTTTCAATTTTAGATCTCGACGTAAAATGCGCCAAGTCGTTGCATACGTCAGTCCGAGTTGCTGAGAATGACAACGAGTACACTCCCAACTGCGGCTGCTAGATTTTCTTAACTACATGGTGGACGTGATCTATTCGATCGAATATTATCCAGGAATGAATGCTTGGGCTTAAGGTGAGTGATGGTGTTGCGAATAGAACGCATAGTAGCCCGATTATGTTGTCCATAAATTGAGCGAAGAGCGCGACATATATTCTTTACAGAACGTGAATTTTCGTAATAAAGTTGAAAGATTTGTAAACGTTGTTCAGGCGTAAGTCCTCCCGTGATGAAATAGTACTGAGCGATAATAACACTGTGTAACATTTTTGGGATTATTGTCTGGGGAAAAATTCCAAGTCAGGGTGATGGTACTAGGTTAGTATAGTAAAACCCTCAAAGAGTTTGGCGTTCGTATGTGTCAGTTTTTTTTTATGACCTTTTAAATTTTTTCGTTAGCTTGATGTTTTTTCGCGAACCCCTTGTCCGATTGTGATGAAACAAATTTAGAAAAATTAATATTTATAATTTCTATTTGTTTTTATTTGTTTTTATTCAAATAAGTGCCATTTATCGCTTTTATCGCCTTTTTATAAATTTTCCCCAATAACTCCAGACTTCTAGCCATAAACTACTAAAAAAATAAAGTAAACATTTTTATATTTTAATAAATATTGCCTAAAAAAATGTATAAAAAAGGCGATAAATGACATTTTTTTGAATAAAAACAAGTAAGGAAGGGCTAAGTTCGGGTGTCACCGAACATTTTATACTCTCGCATGATAAAGTGATAATCGAGATTTCATTATCCGTCATTTACATATTTTTTTATTTTGCTGTAAAATTAATTATAATTAAATCTTGAGAGATTTACCGATATTTTCGGTGAAAAATTGGGTTAGGTTAGGCGCTGATTTCTTCGTTTTCGATATCAGGGACCTTGAAAAGTTATAGTCCGATCACGACAATTTTTCACACCGGATACCTCAACTCAAATACCGTATTTGCGTAAAGTTTTATTCCGCTATCATCATTGGTTCCTAATGTATATATTATATATTATATTGGAAGTATTATCGTACGTCTGTAAAACTGTGTAAGCTTTTGTCCAGCGTAATCGCTTAAAATTAGAAAACATTTTAAACATGATATTTTTAGCTTTTATTTCATGCAAAGTCACCAGACAATAATACAATATAAAGAGAATACAATCAAAGCGGCTTCAGATCTAATCAGTAGGATTTATGCTTCGTGATTGTATTTTCATTCGTAAAATTCATTCACTTCCTATTTAAGTAATTTTAACGTGTTATTATTCCCTTTATTTGGAGTTTTCTGATTGCAGACGGATAAAGATTTGAAGGCGTATAAGTTTGTTAGGAATATTTCGACAGAAAGCTGACTTTGTCATCTAAAACATACATTTCATAGAATGTTGAGGTCAGTAAATAGTGATATGGAGAGTACTCTCTTTAATAAAAATACTTTCTTGTTGGGAAAGCAGCACGAAATGCATTTTTCTGAAATACAATTGTCTGTCGACCGAAATTGCACAGTGTTCATAACCTGTCTAGTTAAATAGCTTTCAATATTGTACAGAACAACAAGAAAACACTTTAATGTCACTTGCACCGATGCTATAACATCCTTCACAAGTACAACGATTTCTTACAAGAACTGTTATCGATCAGTTTGTATTACAGCTTTATGCTGTAGTGGTTCAACCTGAACAATTTCTTCAGAGAGTGCAAATATTTTTTCAAACGAAAAAAGTTTCCGTACAAGCTCTTGATTCAGATGGTTCAGTTTGTCTAGTGAGAGTACAATGATAAATATCACAAAAACTAAAACTAAGGGGCAAATATGAATGTATGTGTTTGTTATTTGTGTAAAATATAAACTGAAAAGAAATAAATATCATTACATAACATTTTCATTATCCTATTATCGACAGACAAAATATTGTATAAATCGTGACAAACGCAAAATATTTCATTTAAATATTTATTTTATCACCTTTAATATAGTTCCCACCATATGTAATATCGTAAGGATTTTTCCAGTACTCGAAAAACTTTTCATAAACACTTTTTGGAGTGGTTTTCAGCTCCTTCAGTGCATTTTGTTTTTATCTCTTCGATCGACTGAAAACGAGTTCCACGAAACGGCAATTTCAGTTTGGGAACTAGAAAAATCACACGAAGCTAAATCACCAACCACGAATATCGAAAAAACGGTGAACTTTTTTGAGTGCCTTCAGCGTGTTGTTTTTTGGTTTCGACTTGCTTTTTCCCTCCATTCTGATGATTCTGATTAACTTGTTTGCATGTCAAAATCATAAACCCATAACTCATTGGCAGTATCGTGAAAATAAGCACTTAAAATAATAGCGGAGATTCTGTAATAGCATAGAAGAGAAATGAAGAGAGAAATAATGAGTTAAAAGAGTTACATATATAGAGCAGACGTGTGTATGTAGATTGTTCTTTTCCATTACAATTACTAGCTATAAGGCTTTATTATAGCGTCGGATCGGAGGAATCATCATTGAAATTAACCCTTTGTTTTCATTTTCCATATTAGTGGTGGAAAAAAATCAACTGACTTGTTTTGTTTCCCTTTAGTGCTAAATAGTCATAAATTGTAAGAAAATTAATAATAAAATAATCATTATAGGTTTTACAGCCCCCCCCCAAAATTGTACGATTTATCGTACAAAGTGCACAAAAGGAGTAAACATCTTTTTATATCTGCTTATGTCATTTATTCATATTTTTGAAATAAAAACACATTAACAACGCAAACCTTAAAATATTTTTAATATTTTACTTAAAAAGGCTTATAAATTATTACAAACTTTATTAAAAAATTTATTAAATTACTTGTATAAAGAATACTAAATTAAGGGAGGTACAATACTATTAGCGATGTATGTATGTTTGTGGAAAAAAAATATATATATGTATCGTAAGAATATTAGTTTAAACTTTTATGATAATTTAAGAAACAGTTGTTTTCTTTTGAAATGCACCAATGAATGTTACACTTAGTGCATATAAAATATGTACGTCTACGACATCCTATGTTCTTGCACCTCGTTTGACTTGTTTTGCCGTCATGAGCAGGAAAATGGTCAACCCGATCTTCAGACACTTCTTTTTGCGGTCGTGTTTCATATCTGAAAAAAAAAAGAGAGAAATAAATATATTTTTTTAAATTGCATAAATGTAGTATTATTATGAAAATTGATCAATACCTTCTTACTTTACTGCTTGGTCTAACGTCGGAGTTTATTATAGACATTGGACGCCCTCTTTTGCGAATAGTTGCCGCTTTCTCAAACAAAACAAGCCTGTTTGCAACTTTCATCCTAAAATCATGCAGCTTCATTATGTCCTTTGTGTGAATATTATGTCTACTGCAATCCTTTTTGTATATAATCCAAGATACCAATGCGAAATCAATGAAGTGCGAAGTGATGCGAAGTGTCCATTTAGAAGATTTCAAAAAAATTCTATAGTAACTTATTAACTGGTCCAGCAAATCGACCCCACCCATCGATTCGTTATATTCCTTCACAATTTTCGGTCTTTTCAATTCTATTGTTTCTTTGGTCGTTTTACAAAATCGTTTAGCAACATCTTGTTCCCCAATCGCTACAAAGTTAGAGGCTGAGTAAATAGGCTTATTATCCAGCCATTTTACAATGCAAATTTTTCCATCCGTGCTTACCAAACAGTCAGACGATCCTCTTCCTTGCTTCAGAAGATCTTTATCAGATACAAATGTAGTCCGACCAAATCTGTTAACCCGAGCTGTTCCTGCCGCATTTATATTCCTATGCGATAATATTTCCAGTAAGTTATAGGAATTGAAAAAATTGTCGAAATACAGATTATGCCCAGATTTAGTCAACCTTTTACATAAATGAAGAACTATTGCGGAAGAAAAGCCTACCGTACGGACTGAATTCTCGTCGAGGTTAGTATTTTTGCCTTGATATAACTCGAATTCATATGGAAAACCTGACTTTCCACACAGGAAAACCTGACTTTCCACACAGGACGTAATTTTTAATACCCCAGGGATTGGGTTTACCCTTTTGGTATATTTTGCAAGACAATTTTCCTTTAAATGGAATAATTTGTTCATCGATACATACATCTTCTTCCACAGGTTCCTCTTGGCAGCGTTTTCTTATTGTTTCAATTAAAGGACGAATTTTGAAAAATTTGTCATTGCAATTAGGAGGAATCAACAGATTGTCAATGAAATGTAGGTTTAGACGTAACTGTCTGAAGCGTTTTAACGACATTGTGTTCTTAAAAAGTTCTATCGAAAGTGTAGGATCCCAAAATGTTGTCATCCTACCAAGCCGCATGCAACCTATGGCAATTTGTAATCCAATTAACATTTTCATTTCCCAATTTTGAGCTGGTTTGAAACCCGATACTTTATTTTGGACAGCGTATAAATTTGTATAGAATGTCGTTTTCTCAAAAAGTTCGTCAGGGAAAAATTGTTCAAAGTATTGGTAGGGCTCCAAAATATTTAATACTTGTTGAAAATCTGGTTCAAAATGAAAGCCAGACCCATTAAATTTCCTTCGTCTCCATTTAATTTCCGATTTTGAGGTTAAAACCAAAATTTGCTCAGATAATATGTCTCCTTCCAGCTCTAAATCCTCATCAATAACAATGTCATCAAAATTTTGTACGTTCAGTAAGCTCACGTTGTCTAATAAAACTGAGGAACTATTATGTATTATCTCATCAATAATTATTTCATCATCTGGATGAAGTTCCCCCATCAACTCTTCATTATTTGCTCCACATGCTTCATGGTCATCCTCCAAAACAGAAACATTTGGATCGATTTCATTCAAAATTTCCAAAATCTCTCCCTCTGTAAAAGGCTTCATTTTACAAAATGTGATATGCATATACTTGCGCCTCCAATCTCTGAATGATTTAAAACTTGTGTCATTAGTAAAATTTCACATTAACAAGAGCGATTGCTTGTCATATTTCCCAGAAAAATTCGCGTTTAAAATTGAGTTGAACATAACGATGCAAATGCTGCTAAGTCACAACCGTTCGTGAATTTGTGCGATTTATCGACCAAATAAATTATGTGCGATATGTTGTACATTTGAGTTGCCTAACTTTGTACGATATATCGTCCACGTCTTTTGAGCAAGCATCTATTTTATTTAAGTGGATAATTTTTAATTACTATATTTTCTTAACGATACAATATATATTACTTTAACAAACCTGACTTAAATTTCATCATACTTTTTCAACAAAAATTAAAAAAAATAGATTTTTGATTGTACTTTAAAGAAAATTAATATTTACCAAAGGAAGCTTGCGACGAATTCATTTTCCTTAAACATTTTATATGCAGGAAATAAAATTTTGTATTTCCTTAGCTAGCGAATAGTTCAAAAAAACATAAGTTGACTTTTCTTCACGAAAACAGTGCTCAACTTCCCCAAAAAAAAATTTAAAAACTAGCGAAAAAATTTGTACGATAAATCGTACAAAGTTACGCAAAGGGTTAAAAGTAAGGTAAGTAAAATGAAATACGAAATCTTTTGAAATTATCTTCTATGAATAATTGAAACGCAAACATTCAATAGTTAAGTATTTATTTTTTCTTGAACGAAAATTAGTTAATTTTACAGGCACAAAGAGTATTACGAGGGCTGCTATATATATTTCTGGCCTAGGCAACACTAAGTGTTGCCAGGTTCAATCTGACATTTCCATTGGAAAGTTTGACATTTTTTAGCATAACATCACTCAGAACGTTTTGTCATTTAATCGTGAATTATTTTATTGACAGGGAATTAAAAAATTCATCTCGGCCAAAAAATGGAATTAACTCGTGAACATTTTCGTGCGATCATTTTTCACAACTTTCGACGTAGATTATCACGACAAGAGTGCATCGATGAACTAAAATCTTGGTATGGCTATGAAGCACCATCCTATAGCACTGTGAAAAACTGGCACAACGAATTCAATCGTGGCCGACGCTCGCTCAAAGATGAATTCCGTGAAGGTCGTCCAAAAACAGCCGTTGTGTCAGAAAACATCGATGCCGTACGTGAACTGATAATGCAAGACCGTCATGTAACATACCTTCAGATAGAGGCATGCCTATGCATATGATCGCAGTGCTTCAAAAGACGTTTATAAGATCGTCACAGGTGACGAATCATGGATCTATGCGTATGAGCCCAAAACAAAACAGCAATCGACCGTGTGGGTCTTTCAAGACGAGCCAAATCCAACGAAAGTTGTTCGTGGAAGAAGCACTTCGAAGCAAATGGTCGCCTGTTTCTTCGGCAAAACTGGTCATGTGGCAACTATTCCACTTGAGCAACGTAGGACGGTCATTTCTGAGTGGTACACCACCATTTGTTTGCCTGAAGTCTTCGGAGAAATTCGAAAAACGAACAAGAGAAGACGAATCATTGTGTACCATGACAATGCGAGCTCTCACACATCGGCTCAAACCAGCGCCATTTTGACCGGCCAAAACGTCGAATTGAAAGGTCATCCGCCGCACAGCCCTGACTTGGCACCCAATGACTTCTTTTTATTCCCACACATCAAGAAAATAATGCGTGGTCAACGATTTTCGTCGCCAGAAGATGCTGTTGAAGCATTCAAAAACCATGTTTTGGAGGTGTCTCAATCGGAGTGGAAAAAGTGCTTCGAAAATTGGTTTGAGTGCATGTAAAAGTGTATAAATCTTGATGTAGAATATTTTTAAAAACAATAAAACCATTTTCGTTGATAAATATTCCTATTTTCATTATTAGGCCAGAAATATATATAGCAGCCCTCGTATGTAATTTATAATTGTAACGCTTAATAAGGCTTTTTCATAAACAATTTTTTCTATAAGATAATTTAATTTTATTTTATGTAAAGGTTCCTTAATTTCAACGTGTTACTCAACCAAATAATGTCATTGTTTCTATATTATATTATCATTAAAAGAGATCCCTCATTCGAGGCGCTTTTGTCTTTTGTACAAGGAGTATTTTTCACATTACGGTTCACGAACTTGGCGCAAAATCATGGGGACGGCTGGTTCGCCTTTTCACTTTAGGTCGCTTTCAAACGGATGTTTTTTTGAATACCCAGAGCACGTTTGGTCTAAGACCGGAAATCGTTAGCTGCTGGAGGCATATACAAAAGAATCGTTTCTGAGAACTCCCAAGTGAATAGTGCTCAAAGAACTTTCCTCACTTACGTGAACTTTTTTTTTCATTTCAAGCTCCCTACGTCACCTTTTATCTTAAACCTCCTGTGAAATTTTTCTGCTCCTATCATTTGGCACTTAGGCAATCAGAAAAATACATATATTATTTTCGTTGTTTCTCTGCATTTCTTTTTAGTCAAAAGTCAACTGCCTGTAAGCAGCAACGCTATTATTGTTCATATGACTATTACTCATATAATAAACAATCAATACAGTGAAAATTTAATTTACCAATAAAGAAAAAAACGTTTTTATAGGTATAAGAATCAAAGGGATTTTACTTGAAATTTACTTTTGAATTTGTTCATACGAGTACAAATAAAATTCATTGGAAATAATTACGAATTTAAGGCCGCTTTCTGAATGTATGGTTACCAGCGTCTCTGTCCAGTTTATAGAGTTGTCCGCTTAATAGATTGTACTTAATAAACACCAACAATGTGCATGGTTATTGGAGATGTCCGCTTAATAGGGCGTTTGTTTAAGAGAGATTTCACTGTATTATTTACTTATGAAACGTTTTAATTATCCTATCTTTTAAGTTGGTTCGAACTATTTTGTAACGCCCCCGCTATGACTTGGCCATAGACAATTCTATTTTTTTTCTGTTTATTCAATAAGAAATACAACACAAATAAAATACTACGTTACTGCCAATAAGAAGAGGTGTACCCCAAGGAAATGTCCTGGGACCACTCTTATACATTTTGTTTACTAGCGATATGCCTACGCCGCCAAACTGCACAATCGCCACATTTGCAAATAATACCTAAGTACATCATTACTACCGGTAAAAATGAATCAGAGTCGTCGAACAGAATGAAGTCTTCAATCAACTAAATTGTAGAATGGACACAAAAACAGAACATTACTCTAAACGAGTTGATGTCTATACATATAAACTTCACTAACAAAATTGCTACGTATATCCCTTACATATTGGAAATGAAGTAGTCCCGTTCTTCATCTCAGCGAAATATCTTGGTTTGACGCTGGATTAGATACATACATACATACATTACATAAATAAATGAGGATTGCACCTCGAGAGCGGGCAAGCTCATCAGCCAGTTCATACCTCTGTGACCTGGCACCCAAATATGGTGCAGTTGGTTACATTTTAATAGACTGTTCAGTCGTTCTATACACTCCTGCACCAATAGTGATTTTATCTCGTATGTAGAGATCGCTTTGAGTACCGCTATCGTTTAGTATAGCTGATTGGAATATGCTTGAACCCCTGCGACCCCTGCCCCAATTCCCTCGGACGCTGAGGGTGATCTTAAACTTACTAATGAAGTTCACCTTTTTGGTATTGGTCCCTAGGAAGAAGAGCCAGTGGTATGACGCCACTTACCTCTTCCATTCGTTTGGAAGTCCCCTCTGCTGTCATTTGGAGCAGAGTGTGTTTGGCGACTTGACCAATTACTAGGTGTAGCGGGGTGAGTTCCAGCAAGACTTCAAGTGTTGCTGTCGGACATGTGCGCATAACTCCAGACATACAGGCGCAGGCGAGTCTTTGCAGCTTCGATAGTTGAAGTCCTGCGACGTCTGCGATGCTTTCGGAGCCCAAGCCACCGCTACATAAGTGACAATGAGGCGAATTACCATCATGTTCAACCATCTGATATTCCTTGGTTCACACCCCCAGGATTTACCAACCATCCGATTGCACACCATCAGTGCCGTTGTGACTTTGACCATGGTCAGGTCAATATGCTGTTTCTATCGCAACGTGGAATACAGTGTGAGATCCTGGTATTTGACCATATCGGTCACCTCTATCTCTCTGCCCCCGAGTGTTAGGCTCCTGAGGCCAGGCAGAGACCTGCGCCTCGTAAACGGGACGATGGTCGTCTTCAAGGGGTTGATATTTCATATAACGCTACTGCACCAACACTTAGCCAGGCCTAGTCCCCTTTGTACAACATCGCAGAGAGTACCCTCAAATTTTCCTCTGAGTTTGATAACAATGCCGTTCGCATATCCTTGGCAACGGATTCCATTGTTAGTTAGCAACACAAGTAGTTCGTCCACGGCCCCACAGCAAAGGGGATAGCACTCCTCCCGGTGGGCAGCCCCTTGTAGTGCGGAGACGAATACTGGTTTCTCATACTGTGGTCTCAGCTATTCTCGTACGCAATGCGAGGTCTATCCATCTGCGCAGCGGAGCCAACACATTCCTTTTCTCCAGTGTCCTTGCCACGCTCTTGTTAGACGTGTTCTAAAAGGCTCCTTCGATGCCTAGGAAGGCGCATAACGTCACCTTTCCAGTTTACAGCGAACTCTATATCTCAGAGGTTAGCTGGTTCAGAGCAGTGTTGGTCGATCTGCCTGCTCTGTAAACATGTTGATTCGCATTCAGGGGTGACGTTATCAGATACTTCGACCTTATTTCGTGGTCCGAGATCTTTTCCATACTCTTTAGTAGGAAGGAAGTTAGACTAATCGGTCTAAAGGATTTAGCCAGTGAGAATACCTTCCTCCCCTGGAAAGATGCCGTCCGCCCCCGAGACAGTTTGTGCTCTGCGACAGGTGGACACTGGTCTTCATCAACTGTCTCCGGGAAATGCGCTCGCAATCCTCCGAATTGGTCGTATAAGTACCGTCACATTTTTAATCGCTAGATCTGTGTTCGTCTTCCCTTCAGCCAGAGCTTTTTGCAGTCTTGTTGCCTCTAACTGTCGAGAGTTTTCTTGAACACCAGGGGCAGTTGCGTCCTTTGGTGATGGACGCTGGATGCAAAATTATAGTGGAAGGAAGATATATAGTACAAAGAAAAGTTGCAGAACTAAAACTAAAATACAACAAAATAAACTGGTTAATCCGCAAGAAATCACCATAAAAACCTCAAATAAAATCTTAGTCTACAACCAAATGTTAAAGCCCATTTGAACATACAGAATTCAACTATGGAGATACGCTGCACCGTTATAAATGGAAGTGATACAAAGATTCCAAAACAAAGTTCCGCGAAAAATTGTAAATGCCTTGTGGTACGAAATTCTCATCTAAAAATGGTTCGGGATGTATTTCACGAAACAGCATCGAAACATGCTACAAGGTTACAAAATTAAGTAAACGCTGAATCCCGACAACTGGGAGAGACTAGAAATAGCAGGCGCAGACTGAAAGGGACAACATTTCATGACCTTCTAAGCAAATAACAAGTATTATAATATGTAGTTTTAAAGCACAGTTTAGTTTTTGAATAAAGCTTCTTAATAGAGCTTTCATTGTTCTACCTTATAAATTATGAAAAATATTGCTTTTTACTTTACATTTGTCACTAGTTGCGAAATGAATGACATGTAAATCATATTCTTGTTACGTTGCAATAAAAAAATTGTCGTTTTACGCCTTTCTTTTCCCCCTCGAATAATATTGTATGGAATTCAAAACTGCGGCAAATAAGCGACCAAAATATTCGCAGCCTCCTATTTCGGTTGCATATTCTGGCTCATTGCAAAAAAGTTTATTTTGTTCAACATTCATTTTGTGGAACGATTTAGAATTTCTAACAGCCACATATTGTCACGCCTTTATTGATGTATACTTTGCTTAGCTGAACTTTGACAACCGAAAAGGCGGGATGAGATTGCAAAAATGCTTTTTGGTGGAAGAAGAAAGGAAATATTTCAATAAACTTGTATACTGTTAGGCACAAATTTGAGTTACACATTCTTATGTTAGCGTATTTGTATTACATAATTGAAAATTTATGTTATCTATTGTCAGCAGGCGCGCAGCATAAGCAATTGATAAGAGGACAGGAATTCGAAGATGAGCTTGGAGAAAAAATCATACCGAAATACTCGTATAATATAGCTTTGTAAGTAAGGCAAAGTAATACTATTATTACAATATTCTCGTAATGTTCAAAATCGGGTTATAATTTATCAAGCCCCGGATACCAAATATCAAGATCGGAGTACCAGTGTTGACTTTTTACCGAAAATAGCAGTCAATATCTAACATAAAACAATGAAACTTCCTCCTGCCTGTTAAAATGGGTTAAATATACTTAGTCATTAGTTCCTATAGTGCAGTGTTGACTTTTTACTGAAAATAGCAGTCAATATCTAACATAAAACAATGAAACTTCCTCCTGCCTGTTAAAATGGGTTAAATATACTTAGTCATTGGTTCCTATAGTGCAGACCTGTTTAACATCAGGAATTTCTAAGCTCCGGTCAAAATATTGCGGTCCGCATATTTCGGTCAATAAGTAAAAAAAAATATTTCTTAAAATAATGTAACAATATGCCCCTTTAGATATATTAGGGGTATACACTCCACGCAGATAGAAATATTTTACTTCTTCGCTTTGAAATTCTAATTAATAGTAATTCGTAAGTAATGTATCATCAGTTGGAAATCATGAAATCATGAAACAGCGCAGAGACTGCAAAACGCTTGTGCGTACTCGTAGTTTTATGTGACTTCGAAAGAAAATGAACTCATATATGAGCGCAATGAGTTGAAAGAGTTATACAGAAGGCATACGTAATTTGCTCTTCTGCATTACAATTTCTTGATAAGTAAAGGAGGCTTAATTATATTAAATTTTCACAGCGGGAATTGAAAGCAATAACGGTTCCTCAGCCGCACTTTTCTTGAAATTAAGGTGGTATTCTGGTCTGGACGCATGATTTTTAGGCATTTTTTAAACTAAGATAAAAAATGAAAAACATTTTTACTATCCATTTTTTATATGTTGTTTTATTGACATTTTAATAATATAAAAAAATGCAAGAAAAAAAACCAAAAATCGTCGAGATACGGGCCGGTGGAGTGGAGGCTTCAAAAAAAAAACGGTGCGTCCTGGTTGACGTAATTTCAACCCTCGTAGAGATCTAAAACACAAAAAACAAGAAGATTCTTCAATAGTAAGGATGTCGTTATCGGGTTGATCATTTAAAAAAAATGGCAGAATTGAAAAAAAAAATTTTTTCCCGATTTTTCGACATTTTCGATTTTTTTAAAAATACCTCAAATCAAATTTTTTCGAAATCCAAGACAGACACGACAGAGCATTGTATAAAGAAGATATATACCAAATTTCAAAGGAATCGGTTATGAAAAACTTGAGATATCATGTCAACCCCCTCAAACAAAGTAGTTTCAAGAAAAACGCGTTTAAAGTTTAGGGGACAATTCTAGTGAACACGGGCGCCAAGTCACAAAATCGGCTGTATCTCTGAAAATAAGTCGAATTTTGAAAAATCTTTCCAAGATCATATTTTTTAAAGTCTAAACTTTCAAAATATGCAAAAAAAAAACGATTTTTTCAAAATCCTAGACTCGAATACACCATTAAAAAAGAAAAGAAAAATTGTCCGCAAATGTCGAGAATTCGGCACAAAAAGTAACATTTTCAATTGAAAATAAGTTTGGAATGCAAACAGATCTCTACAACTATTTTGTTGGGTTAATGTTGACACAAATGTCCAAGATCGATATAAAACAATTTAATC
The DNA here is from genome assembly GCF_023373825.1 of Bactrocera dorsalis. NCBI lineage: Eukaryota > Metazoa > Arthropoda > Insecta > Diptera > Tephritidae > Bactrocera > Bactrocera dorsalis. Next base: position 39,131,348 of record NC_064303.1, read on the forward strand.
GACCAGTGCTTGACCCTAGAGTCATCTATTGGAAAACGCAAAAGAAGCTCGAAAAGTTTTAAATAATTCAGAACAAGCGGACAATTAAAAATTAAAAACATTTTAAGTTTTTTAAATAAAATCAAAATATAACACAGTAACATGCAGTACCTTCTGTTTTCATATATAAATAAGGGATATAATTGTACCTATATTACATAATCATTTAAGAACCCATTCAGATATTAAGCTCTACTAAATCCGAGATATTTTATTGAAATTGATATTGATATTAATAATATTTATATGAAAGCAAAAATATAACAAATAGCGAAATTTGAAGTTAGATAGCTTTTAGCGAAAAAAAGTAAACCTATAATTAATCAGTAGGGAGAAAATATTTGAAAGCAAGAGCAAATAAAAACCGCAGAGAAACTAACTCACGACTAACTTTATTACACACTAACCCCACCAACATTTACAGAGCCAATAATAAACAGATATGCTAACTGGCAATATACATATGTATAGTACATACCGAAATAATGGAGGGAACAATTCTTCGGATATTTTTTGTTACAAAGTTTTATTTTTGGAATTTATAATTTTTTTAAAGGTATTTACTACTAGAAATCATTAAGGCTTTACCAGGTTTAGTAGACTTTTTAAATTTATTTTATTTATCGTAGTTCAAAAGTTCTGACAATAAATTAGTTAAGCGGTAGGGGGACGTATAATTATAACGATGTTGCACAATGCCTTAAAACTTTGTTTCCGGTTTAGTATTACTGCTACATAAAAACCAAGTATGAAAGTTAGCTCTGGTTGTACCGAAGCTGAAATACACTTCACAAATTCAATTCACAATTACAAAAACTTTATTCCAATCCTTCAGTTTGTATGGCAGCTTTATGCTATAGCGATCCGATATGAATAATTCCTTCGAAGTTTGTATAATTCGTTACAAATTTCGTTTTCGTGTCAAATGAAAAAGTTTTCCATACCGGTATCAGGAGTTCTGACAAATTAGCAACTTCTGGAAAGAAAACGAATTTTGAAAAATTTCAGATCGATATCTCAAAAATTGAGATACTAGTTCGCGTATATACAGACAGACAGACGGACACAGCTAAATCAACTAACCTCATTATGGTGAGCTTTATATACATATATACTTACACATTCTTTCTGGATGTTACAAACTTAGCGGCAAACTAGTATATCCTGTTCATGGTATACAAATATTTTAGTACCACCCAAAGATGTATAAACTATGGTTAGTTAACAAAGTCCACAATAAAATTTTGTATAATTTTTTATTGAACACAAGCACACTAAAAAACAAAATTTCTGCACACTGGTAAAAAATTTCATACATTACGAAGGCTACCTAATGTAATCAATTACTTGTGGCATTGTCATCTTCAATATAAATCAAATGACAAAAAAAAATCTTTGGAACAAATGGAAACGCTTACTACTATTATTATTGCATTGGCTCTCGCCAATAAAGCTGTGTGAAAAATCAAGTTTTATTTTTCGCCAACGAGCTAACAACCTTTCCAGTCGACTTTTTCGTCTTTCCGCGCTTGAGAACCGGTTCATCATGTGCAGTCCACTAGAATTACTGTCGATTGGACTTCAGTGGGAAATGATGGAGCTATGTTTATATTGTCACACAACGACGCCAAAATTCGGTTTTATTATGATTAAAGATCACTCAAACACTTCTCAGAATAAGTTATTAGTTGTTTTTGTTGGATTATGAACTTGCGATGCACCCACTTTGCACAGAGCTTTCGCCTTTTTAAGCTTAGCAAATATCTCTTCATTGGTGGATTTCCCTGATCCCAAATTCATCAGTATTTTCCCCCAAAAAGCAATGCTTTATGGACACACGAACTGCTTTATGATCCATTTTTTTTTTTAACTAACACAAGTTGCTTCACAAAAATGCTACATCTCATTAACTAATAGTTATAATCCAACTAATAGAAATCATATACATAGATGCTATTAATAGTATTATCTATTTATCAGCCACAGTGAAGCGTGGACGGGTCCTCTAGTATTTCATAAAATGAAATGTGAAATATGGATGCTAAGTAAAAAAAAAAAATTGTCTATTTGTAGAAAACAGATGAGGAGGACAGGGCGTATAAGTGATATTAATTGCATTTTTGTAGCAGATGGTTGATACATATGTACCATATCTAAAATTCGTATGTAGTATTTATAGATATTATGTTTCAATAGTAAAACTAGTATAAAAACGGTTTAACTATATTATGACATAAACGACTACCAATAATTATCACAAAGTAAATATTATATTACTATTCGAAAAATCATTATAGCAAAAACGGAATGATTTCGGAAATAGTAGAAATTTAAAGATTTGGGTCCATTTTCTTAAAACTTGTAAACCTTAGCCGAAAGACACTGCTTCTGTACGAAAACAGAAGCTTCTCAGAATCGTGCTAAAATGCACAAGAAGGCCCCAATGCAAGATAACCTAGCGCAGTAATTATATATAAATTTACTGGCAAAAAATAGATCTTTAATTTTAATTTCCTCTAAAGAGGGGACTACGTTGAAAACATTGAGGATTAATTTGAAGACGAAGTTATTAAATAATTACATATTTTTCGTTTTATTTACCCGGGACTATACTAACATTGCTAAAAATAAAATCTTAGGTCAAAGTTTAGTATTATAAATTAAAAATATTACTAATAATTGAAGCTAAATACTGTTGCTCAGATAATAATTGGCAACAATAAATTGATTGCTAGATAACATACTTCCTTAAAACTGCAATTGATACCTAGTCTAATAAAATCCTGAATTGTTATAAACTTTTTCTTTAGCTAAGAATTTTTTTTTTATTTCCTATACACCCTTTGATTTCAATTCCAAAGTTCAATTATGATTTTCATTCCTTTCTTTAATATATCCGAGTCATCAACCAAACCCCAAGCCCCACTGCGGGCATTTACTACGAAGACATAAACAAACAAAAAATCTCCAACTGAAATGCCAAAAAAGTTGAAATGAAATGAAAACAACTATACCGGTAGAAATTTGCATAATTGTGGGTTGTGAATAGAAGTTGTAAGTCATTTAATCATTTACCGTCACCGCAATGCAAGCAGGCGCCCTCAGCACATTCATTAAGCTTTATAACTGGTTAATACGCTTAGAGGAACTTACAAAATAGAACGAAATAAAGTAGTAAAAAAAAACGATATTTAAAATAACGCAAAAAAGTACATTGTATGGCAATATAATGATACAAAGGTGGTAAAAAACTTGTATTCGAAAAAACGCGCTTATTAAAGACGCTTAAATTAGCAAATGTACAAACACACACATATATAAACTATCTCACAACAAAGAAAGTTATTGCCGTCTAGAAGAAACGAGCAGAATGAATTGGCATGAGCATAATAACAAACCGGATTATAATTGACATAAAGAAGTGGTTGCCATTGCTCACTCCGCAGTTTGCAGTAAGTGTTTTTACCTGCCAGCCAAATAACAGCTTGACCTATTTCAATTCAAACTGCCGAACTTCTCGGTTCTTTGCATTCTTGAATATTTTTGTATATGTATAGTACATACCGCCTTTAGTTTTATACATACATATTATTATATATTTTTATTTCGCTTGCCGAGGTGTACAAATAGTTTTCTCTAAACATTCTGCCCAGCTTACTTTACTACGTCTTTTACAATTTTTTTTAATTTTTTTTTGCTATTTAAAGTTATATAGTATAATTTTCTCTACTTTTTATATTACTGCAACATGTTGCTACAGATGATGAATATTTTGTTTACTTAACGGTTTTGTATCACCTAAATCTTACAATATATACTACATATAAATATACGATCCGTCTATCCGCGTGTTAGCGATAAATTGAGTAAAATTTATGATAATTTGATAAAACTACCTTTGAAACAACTGGTGTTGCTTTTGCAGATCGACGTAATCAGACACACTCAAAACGCCATTAATTGAAATACTAAACATTAAGCTAAGATGCATATTTGTATTATAATTTGGTACAGGAGAACACGGTAATGAGCGACACCTGCTGCTACCGCGGAAGCTAACTAAAAGAAACTTACTGAAAAAGTACCTTTAGAAAATCTACATACATACGCCGCGAAAAATGGATAAATAAGATAATAACCACGCCCACTCTTCATTTGGCAGTTATGCTGTAAACTACTAAATGCACGATAAAACACTTAATTCATGCACCTCAAGCCTTTAATTTAACAATTGGGATGGTAGGGAAGGGCCGCAAATGAGACAGGGGACGTGACACTGCCCACCTTCAAATAAAATCCTAAATCTCAACAACACCTTGACCAATTTCAAGCAAATTTCGGCTTTAATCTTATGTCTTAGAACTGACAAAATCTTACTAAAGCTTTTCATGGACACATACATAAAATACAATATATGAACACCAGTGTCTGTGACTGATTTTTTACATTGGTCATTCTGTGAATTCTAGTTTGGGAAGAATATTTTTATATTAACTCTAAGTCCCTGTGCTAAGAATAGCTAAAAAAGGATCAACACTTTCTATAGCCCGGATATACCTAATATACATATTTTGGAACTTGCTATTAACTTCATACCATATGTATTACTCAATATCTGACATATCTTATCAAAATTGAGTGAAAGTATAATATTGGACACATGTATGTTAGTACAGTTCTCGCGATATGGACTTTCATCTAAATGTGGGCTGGATTATGCCCACGCCACGTCCCAAAAACAAATTTAACCTTACATATCTTACCGTAACGCAATTCGTTGTACTAAATAATAGCTTTGTATATTATTGTGGATTTAGTTACGCCAATTTATTGGCTTTTTTTGACGCGTTGTGGATGTGGAAGTTGTCTGATTACGCTCATCCACAACACCAACATTCTTACTCAGATATTTCGAAATCTACTTCATCGAGGAAGCTGTGCCACACACTGTCCTGTTATATACTTAAAGCATACAAAAGCAGCTCGCACACATACATTTACAAAGCTTAGCATGTGTGAACATAATCAGCGTAATTACTTTCTCGAAGCCTTTCTTTTTGACGCTTAATTTGCAACGAATTTGTCGGGTGCTGACGCTGAAGTGTAGTGATGTCCACGGTTTAGATAAAGAAAGTGGTATATGTGGTAGTGTTAATTACATTAATTAAGCCAAAATTTGCGTTGTACTTTGTTGAATATATGTTTGCGTTTCGTCACTGTGCTTGAAATAAAATTAAATCCACACTCTAATAAATACATACGTAAATTTTTACATATTCATAGTTGACTGAATTTGTAAAAACAAATACGTATTTAAACTATTAGTAAAATATACTTAGTTCAAACATGCAAATTAATATGATTTGGCTTAGGTTCCATTCGATCAATTTTATGATAGTAGAGAGATACAGACTGTCAAATTCAACATTCCATTCTGAACATTGGAAGTTTGACAGCTCTCTGTTTTACAAACGGGTGATGCGGTAGGAAATTAGCAAAAAGGAGGCTTGGGCACACCAATAAGGTAATTAAAGAAGTTCAATCAAGGAACAAAGTATAACAAGGTAATAGATCAAGAAGAGATTCTCTCTGAATTCCAATTCTATATCCCATACATTGACCGATATTTTCGGCCAAAAGTGAACTGTAGGTACCGGGGTCCACAAATTCGCTACCTAGGGGCTTGAATAGTTTTTGCTCATTTTGGACAACTTTTGGTTATAAAATGGCATGTTCTTAGGGTATGTGCAAACTTTTATCCCATTATATTAATTGCTTCTTGATTCAACTGGAATTTAAAATAATGTTATGTAGGAAGTAGGCTGTGGCATAAAACTGTAAGAAAAGTGCCATATGCTAAATTTAGTCGAAATCGTTCCAAGAATTGCGAGCTATGGAATTTCACCTAAAAGTGGGCAATGCCACGCCAGTCGTCCAATTTTTACACCGGCTCCAATAAAACCTTATCTTGCTATCTAGGAAGTGAAATGTAATGTCTCTGGCGTAGTTAGTTGTTGCCTTTTTAACATTACCGTTATATGGGGAAAAGCGGCGCTATCTTCCAATTTAATCCATTTTTTCACTGAATGTAAGAGTTCTTATATTTGCGCCCAGAAAATTTAGCATTAGTAGTTTAGGAGGTATGCATTAAACTTATTAGAGGGCCGGGCTAGGCCTACTTTTTCAAACTGTTTAGCCCGCAGATGACCCTTCCTACCGCGATCCTCTGTACTAAACTATAGTTTTATATATGGGATTTTACAGATTTTACTTCTTTTTCTAAGAAATGTATTTACCTAGTTTCATCAAGATATCTTAAATTTTACTCGGACCGACAGTCACTCGCATTTCAAGTCGCGTCATCATCCCGATCATTTATATATATAACCCTATATCTCGATTTCATTTCGCTCAGTTTTAAGTGATACATACTACCGTTTGGTGAACAACTATTATACTCTGTATCAACAAGTTCTAAGAGTAAAAAATTGATAACTCGACTATACAAACTTGTGGTAATTTAATTTTAAAATTCCAGTTAGATTTTACCTGTAAACTGTAACTAACTTTAGGGCTATGATCTAGTATCGGTATAATTTAAGTGAAGCTGATTACTCACTCCTTTGCAATGTTGGTATTAAACACTTGTTGCAAAAAAAAAGTAGCTGTGTCTTTATACCTGAACTTCTCGGTTCTTTGCATATAGCTGTGTCTTTATACCTGAACATTTTATAATTTTCTATGTAATCATATCCCTTTCATAGGAATTTTACTTGCAGAAATCACCAAAGCATATTTAAAAATTTTAAGTGGTAAATTTTTTGCTTAAAATTTTCTCAGATCATTTTTTAAAGCAAACTGCAAGAAACTGCAGTTAAGTACCACTTTAGAAAAATATAGTTTGGCCGGCATTTGAAATTAGCCTGTTACGTTCGTGGTTGTTATAGCAGCTAGCAAGTCTAATTGTATACAGCAAAATCGACAAAGCAAATAAAATTTTTAATAAACAATAGTTAAACAAAAACTTTAAACAAAACGTGAAGCTGTCAGTAGCAGTTAAAGCCAATAAATTACAGATTATTGCAGCTTCTGATTACAAGAGGTTATTTCATTCCACATTCAACTATTTGCAACGAACTCAAAGTTAAACAAAACCTTTGAAATAAATAAAAGAAATAAATCTGGACAAATGAAATATAAAAATCCAAACAAAGTTTTTTCAAATCGTGTTCGGTGAAAATTCGTGATTTTTGTACAAGCGAAACTGAAAAACGTTAAAAATGGATTTGCTCCCAAGCATGAAAGTAAAGCAAGCTTTCAAAAGCAATCATACAACGCCCGAAAACAAATATATATAAATGCAACCAAAAGTTCGCAAAACTCAAAATCACTCACTTGCATAATCGGTGCTTACACTATTATTAATGAATCACACTAATGGTTTGACTAAAGTAGCGGTGTTTTTTCAGTGAAAGTTTGAAGTGGTGATAATTGTTTTAGCGGTTTATTTGCTTTCATTTAATTTATCAAATTAAGTTGGTGCTTTCATTGGAGGGTCGTCGTCATATATATGTTTTCTCGACTTCTGCAGTTGTAGTACTTGTTACTGTTATGCATCAAATGTATATTGGGTAGTCGAAAAAGTATTTTCGTATTTCGTCAATAGATGTTGTTGCTGTCGTTTATCTCCAGTGCTACCAATCAGATTGTGTCATACCATATGTGTTGGGAAGGTGAGATTTTAAGCTTCATTTTACCAACAAAAATTAAATTCAGGGAAGTTGACAATAATATATAGTACACCACGTTGTATGATTAAACACAATTTGTATGCAAAGAAATTCAACTTTGAAATTAAAGCACGAAGATCAGTTTCTCGTTAAGATTCAACAAGCTTCATATTTCAATAATATTTTGTCATACATGTACCTATTTATATATATTAATAGCACATTAAATTAATAATACCATATATTAATACTCATCTACTAACCTTTGGTATAGAAATGTTTGGTTTGGAAATGTTTAATGTATAAGGATTTGCTGAATTTTTTTGCTAAACAATTGAAAATTTTCACGGTAAAAAAATTTAAAGGTATGTGAATAGCGCGGCAAATATTCGCCTTTAATAATATGCAAAAAATCCATCGTTGCGAAATGCGCTTGTGCTTTTCTTGCGTGACAGATGTCGGGATTACGAGCGAACTGCGCAACGCTGATTGTGCTATATGTTTTAAGAGCGGCGGGGGACAAAAAATTCAATATCTTTGGAATGGTATGAATGACCAAAAATTTTTTTGCAGATTATTAAAGGTAAGGATTTTCCGCGTTGTGTCACATACTTTTGAGTTTTTTTTTTAGCGTGAGGAACATATGAAAAATTGCAAATTTTTAACCAAAATATTATTTAAACAAATCGTGATCGTGAAAAAATATCTTTGTTGTAGCACGAACCTTTTTCATTGATTTCACAAAATTTCATCGATTTATCTCCAGTAGTTTATGAGAAAATAATTTTACAATTTTATCGTGCTTTAAATTTCAACCTTCAATAATATTAACAAAACAAAGAATTTTAACGAAAAATTTATATCAATGAGTATGCGTCGCATCCCCTTCCTACTGAACTGCTAATTTTCAAAATCCGTGATTTTGCGAAATTTTCATGGACCACTTGACGCATTGTAAATGGGGCCTCAAAGAAGTATTTACCTTCAGGCATTTCCATATACAGTTCAAAAATGGAAAATCGAATAAAAACCACGCCCACCTCTTATACAAAGGTTATGTTGAAAATCACTAAAAGTGCGTTAACCGACTAACAAAAAACGTCAGAAACACAAAATTTTACGGAAGAAATGGCAGAAGAAGCTGCACCCAGGCTCTTTTTAAAAATTGAAAATGGGCGTGGCGTCGCCCACTTATGGACCAAAAACCATATCACAGGAACTACTCCACCGATTTTAACGAAATTCGGTATATAATATTTTCTTAACACCCTGATGACATGTACGGAATATGTATGAAATCGGTTCACAACCACGCCTCCTTCCAATACAACGCTATTTTGAATTCCATCTGATGTCTTCCCTGTATAATATATACATTAGGAACCAATGATGATAGCGGAATAAAACTTTACTCAAATACGGTATTTGAGCTGAGGTATCCCTTGTGGAAAAATTGTCGTGATCGGACTATAACTTTTCAAGGTCCCTTATATCGAACACGAAGAACTCAGTGCCTAACCTAACCTAACCTAATTTTTCACCGAAAATATCGGTGAATCTCTCACAATTTATTTCTAATTAATTTTACAACAAAATAAAAAAATATGTAAATGACGGATAATGAAATCTCGATTATCACTTTATCATGCGAGAGTTTCAAATGTTCGGTGACACCCGAACTTAGCCCTTCCTTACTTGTTAACATACAGATATACCATTATCACAGAGGTACTATCCTTAAATTTCAATTAGATATCTCACACATTGACACATATTTTCGATCAAAAGTCGACTATATGTTCTGGGATGCAAATTTTCGGTACCTAGGAATTTGAACAGTTTTTGTTGGATTTGAATAATTTTCGATCATAAGGTGGCATACACTAATGGTATTATTCGTGCTAAGTTTAATACCGTTATATTAATTTCTTCTTGATTTGTGTCCTGGAAACCAAACAAATCAAGGGGAATTTGAATTGTGCTATTTGAGAAGTAGGCGTGGTTGTTGTTCGATTTCGTCAATTTTCACAACGTCTCTTAGAAATTTGAAAAAAAAAAACCACGTACCAAATTTTAACAAAATCGGTTAAGATTTGAGATATCACCATAAAGTAGGTGGTGCCACGCCCATCGTCAGATTTTTACCGCGATTCCTATAAAGCCTTGTCATACCATCCCAGCGGCAATTATTTTTCGTCTCTGGCGCATTTAGTTATTGATTTATCGCGCTCCCCGTTATATGGGGAGTGAACAAGGTTTTCATCCGATTTCATCCATTTTCACATTATAGGTAGGAGTTCATGTAGTTTTAGTGGTTTCTAAGATATATACATTAAACTTTTTAGAGAGCGGAGCCACGCACACTTTGTATGTTTTCGGTTAATGGCGACTTGTGGGCGTGGTAGTGGTCTGATTACAAGCATCTACGAACTCGAACTTAACTTTGTGTAGGGTGGGCCATATAAAATTTTAAATTTCGAAGATATGGCGTAAAAGATTGAGTGTAGCGTTTGCTGTATGGCACTTAGCCCTGTCCTGCTGGAACCAAATATTGTCCAAGTCTTCCTCTTCAATTTGCTGGAAGAAAAATTCGGTTAACTTAGCGCGATATCGCTGTACATAGATGCTTACGGTTGCTTCTTCATTTTCGAAGAAAAATTAGCCGATGATTCCACCAGACCAAAATCCTTGCGGGGTTTCTGTGCCCCAAATTCTGCGTGTTAACGTAACCATCGAGGTGGAAATGAGCCTCGTCCGAAATGATGATTTTTCGGTAAAATTGACCATCCTCTTAATTTTTCTAAATTTGTTTCATAAAAATCGGACAAGTGGTTCGCGAAAAAACATCAAGATAAGGAAAAAATTTAAAAGGTCATAAAAAAACTGACACATACGAACGCCAAACTCTTTGAGGGTTTTACTATACTGACCTAGTACCATCACCCTGACTTGGAATTTCTCACCCCCCAGATTACCTGTTGTAGGTACTGTGAAATTAGTGCTCAGTTAAAAAAAAAACTGAAGCAGCCTCTCTAATGAGGCATCCCAAGAGGTAAATTTTGGAGAAACTTGAAAAGCAGATGACAAGCCAGGAAGAGAGAGACGTCTTCTAAAAGTTTATTCAAATGAGTGTTAAGCTTCTCCAAAAGGGTACGTGTTTATGAATGCTTCTCGGCTCGGATTTGTTGCTTTGAGGTAACCACAATATGGTAAAATTTAGGACAAAAGATTTACTTAATTCTGCTAAAATATAATACACTAAGAACAAGAATAACCATGATTGTATATTTCAAAAAGACAATGAACTGAACTATAAAATCAGACTCTGAATTCAATGGAACCATATTTTTTTTTTTTAGATTGGCGATCATAGTCACCAAACGCCATTCTAAAAAACGATGTTTTGGCTGTACTGAAAAAAAAAAATATCAAGAAAATATGAAATGTCAATATAAAATTTCATTCAATTCATCCAACATACCTGGAAGTCATTTTCTACGGAATGTTTGGGAAATTTAGCGTCAAGATACCATGAAAGATGGCTATAATAGGCAACTCGGGAGATCATTGGGTAAACGTCAGCTATACAAACCAATGTATTTTACACATACCTGTATATAAAGTTATTCCCAATAGACACTAACTCGATTTTGAATAATGAAAATGTTATTTTTGAGCGCACTGTAAATACATATAGAAGAATAAATAGATATTCAAATATTCATACACAGTTTCATCCGTTTGCAAACCGAATATTTACTTAAGTGGTGGGAGTATCACAGAAACTGTGCATTTGCCAAATTGCGACATTTTTAATTACCTGCAAAGCGGCAGCTGTTAAAATGTGCTTCCACAGCGCAATGGTTGGGTTCTTGCGCTTACTGAGTGAGCCCGAGTTTGTCCTTTCGAAGACGATGTTTGTTTGTATATAGATCTCACTTAGTTTAAGTGAAACACTATTTAGAACTTCGTTAGTTTACAGCACCTCAAGGGCTTGGGGTGGATTTGAAAATGTGTCAAAAACTAACAAACAATTGAATATTTTTTCAGATATAAACTGCTTGAACTTACAAAAGGTAATCAATTTTATGCAGCGAAGGCATGCTCAAATTTATTCATTTTTAATTTGTGATACTTGTAAGTAGTTTTTATACACTTGCAACATATTGCTACAGAGTAGTATAGTTTTGCTCACCTAATGGTCACCTAAAACTAAACGAGATAGATATAGAGTTACATATATATAATTGAACAGAATTGCGAGAAAAATTGAAATCTGGGTGACTGTCTGTCTGGAAGGCATTCTCCGGAATAGCCTTGAGAGCCGAGATGCATGCTGTTTGGATCCCCTCTGTCATCTCAAAATGCTTGCCTTTCAACGGCCTTTTCAGGCAAAGAAACAAAAAAAAGTCCGGTGGCCACGTCTGAGCTGTAGGGCAGTTGCGAAAGCGTTGGGATGCCGGCCTTGATTAGGTAGCTGTTCACAAGACAGGCGGTGTGAGACAGGGCGTTGTCGTGGTGCAAATTCTAATGTTCAAGTGCTTCGTCACAATGTCATGAACCAGTCGACGGTCAGAGTTGACACCTTTGCGCCCACGAGTCACATCGTCGGTGTTTGTCTAAGTCGCATCAAACGTCTCTGTCGCAGATTTACTGAGTTTTATCCTACCCCTGCTCCAGCGAATGCTGCATTTTCGGCTTGCCCCACTCACAGAAACACGTCGTGCGAAAATGTTTGTCCTGACTCTCCAGGGATTCGAGGACAACTGGCCGCTCGTTCGTTAGCTAGAAACGCCCTCTACCATATCCAGTCGGTGCGTGAGTTAAGGAACGTATTTCTTAAAATAGAATCTTTATATATATAAATCTTCTGACCGTGTGTTGGCATTTGAACTGATCCTAAACGGATGGACCGATTTTGATGAAATTTTGTGCGCATGTTCAAGGAGATTCGAGAATGGTTTAGATTTACAATTTGGTCCACTGGAAAATGTTTTTCAAATTATTTTTTGAATTTTAATCAATTGTTAATTTTGGAATGTTTGGCCGATAGATGGCACTACCATCACAGTATCCAAGGTCGGAAAAATTGGCACGCTTTACATTAAACAAAACGATGCCAAAGTAAAAGGCGACATCTGTGGATCAAGTTTTTGTATTGAGAACAGAGTTCGTTCTTAAGTAAAAAATTGGGTGATTCAATACATCTATGGGTAGCTATAACATTTTTTTCATATCTGCTAACTATTGGAAGGGGTATCTTGACAGGCAATTTAAAATCGCAAAAGGTCTGGCATAAAAAAATAGCGGCACAACTGAAGTGTTGCTAAAAGTTTAAGATATACATAAATCTTTTCGAAGCATTGCACAGAGCAATGCAATATTTAAACGGGAACGATGAATACATATATATATGCGTACAATTTCAAACTGATCCTTCCTGAAAAATAATAAAATTGCTAAATATTGGGAATGGTAGAATAGAACTGCAATCAAATGCACAATGCAATGAATTAAAACTGGCTCATTTATCATTCGATGAATAATATACCACGGGCATCCCAAAAGACTGATGCCATAACCTTGCCAGCCGATTTTTTGTCTTTTCACGCTTGAGAACCGTTTCTTAATATGCAGTCCACCAGGCTGACAATCGATTGGACTCGATTGATTTCACTGATGCACAACCCAAATTCAATAGTATTTTTACCCCAAAAACCAATTCTTTCTTAACGCCCTAAATGCTTTTTTATTCATTTTTGTTGCTTCATCAAAAATGCGGTTATTCCTTAACTAATATTTATAATCTAACTAATAGAAATCATATAGATCGTATTAGTAGTACTACCTATGTATCAGCCACAGTAAAACGTAGGCGGATCCTCTAGTCTTATTATAATATTCTAAACACACAAACCTCATAACAACCTTATGTTTCAGTAAACAGAACAACATTAAAGAAAATTCATCAAAACAACCTTATCTTGGATCCATAGAAGTGCACTATAAGTACAACAAACAATAACAACCCAAATAGATATTTACTAGTAAACAAGTAGCATCTCAATAATATATAAAAAGCAGCACTAAGATTTATGTAAACAAACCCAAACAAAACAATGGAATAAGAGATAAATTAATCAAAACATGTTTAGTTCTTAGCAAGTAAGCAAACACTCTCTCTGGTATAAATAGCAGTGAGATTGTAAAAGGTAGTCAGTAAGGAATAACGATCAATAAAAGGAAGACATGCAGTCTAAACAAAAATATAGTTTCTTTACTCAACGCCAACAGACTGCTAGCATTTAACCGGGGCCTCATCCGCTCGTAAAGCCATTTTATCCTCTGACGACTAAAAATAGAATAGAATAAACATTTTAAATTCCACAAAAAGTAGGACTTCCACCCATAACGTTCTGAAAAAGCGGATAAACAGCAGATCCTGAAACATTGGACAGCACCAATCCAGAGTTAACACTGGCACTGAAAACTTATCACCAATTTCGAGAAGAAGGCAGAAACAAAAACATTTTGGTAACACCAGGCAACTAAAATCCACCACAAATATGGAGTAGTATATAGCTCAAAAAATGGCCTTATTCCAAACGCAATTTTCAAAACTGACAGAAATTGTGCGAAAACAACAAGACGACTTTACTGAACAACTGGCGTCAGTACAACAACAAAATCAGCAAGCGACTCCAGTTATTATACATGTGGACATCAATATTACGGATCCAAAAGTTATTGACCTGAAATTTTGTAAGTCATTGCCAAAATTTTAATGCGGCAAGAGTCAATATAGATCATGAAGATCATAAGTTTGGACCTTCGTGGATGCAATTAAGGATTTTACTCAACATCCGAAATACTAAGGCTCTGGAGATAGTAAGAACCAAAATCACTGGAGCAGCTGCTGATGTTCTCACCAATCACAACACGAATATGAATTTTCACGCTATAATAAACCGATTGGACTTCACCTTAGCAGACCAGCGACCCTTATACGTTTTGCTAGAGATGAGGAGGATACGTCAAGGAAGGAAAACCCTCGCAGAATTCCATAGCGAGGTATCAAAGGCACTCAATTTGGCATTATCAAAAATTGAGTTGTCTAGTGACCAAAACAATTCTGGGATGAATGATTATGTCAACCAAGTGGCAGTCCGTACATTCATCCTAGGATTAAACTCCAAATACACTAGCGGAGCACTGTATAGTAATAACCCACAAAACTTGGAAGCAGCGTATGCGATAGCTTGCACCATTTACCACGACAATATTAATCATTAGTTCGAGGTCAACGAGACTCACTCAGAGGCCAGCAACAATCAAGGACGATTCAACAACTACATACAATCAAAAAATACATCACCCACCTCTACGTCAAGAGGACAACCAAAATATTCATAACCCACAAAATGAAACTCAACAAATAGATCAGCTAAGCAAGAGTATAGAATCTGAAAAATTTTCTACTTATGAAGAACAATTCGAATCAGGGTGTACTTTTTTAAGGCGTGCGAACGGGCTGCCCTGCATTCAAACAAAATTCGGTCTAACAAGCACGCCCGTAACCCTATTGGTGGACACAGGATCTACTAATCTATATAATATAATGAATTGTTATTCGGTAGTCTGATTAAAACTCGAGAACGGCTGGGTCGATTGAGCTGATTTTGGGTTTAAAATGTTTGTCGTAGTCCAGGGTAGGTCTAAACCAGTGGTTCCCAAACTTATTTTGTGTACCGCCCACTTTTTTTTAGCGCCCCCCTTTTTTCACCTATTTAAAAACCAATATAACTTCAAATTAATTATTGTGACCTATATACTCATATTAACGGAGAATTCTAAACGAAACTTTTACTATAACCAGCAACTTGAAACTTGAGCGCAGTAGGTAACATACAACGGCGCTTAGGTCTCAAGTTAACTCTTACGGGCTCCACCTGCCAATAAAAATGATTATTGAAACACAACTTTATAGTATTAAAAGAGAGAATCTTTTATTATAAATAAAACTAAAATAATCGATCCATATATAAAAACTAATTGAAGGATGAATCTGATGCTGTTTAATAAGTTTGTTAATATCAGGTTCCAATTTACTCAAGAACAGTAGCAAGTCGCCACGTTCGGTAACAAGCAAACGATTTCTATTTTTAGTAAGCAGTGTTGTCACAGCTCTAAATCCACGTTCACACAAATATGACGAGGGGAATGCTATCAAGAATCGTTGAACGATTGACCACAATCCAGGGTACAATTGCGAAGTCGGTTTTTGTAGCCAAAATTCTTGGTAACCATTTTTGAACTTGATTTTTATTTCCTCGTTTGTTATCAATTCTATAAGTTGTTCTTCCAGCTGAACATTGCTGTGTTGACACTTGAAAACGGATCTAACACCCAGTCTGGTATTTCCAAGTTCAAAATGTCCTGGTATCGTTCGGTAAAGTCAGTGTGGAGGTTTTCCAAATGTTGGCAGTAGGCAAACAATTCGTCGGTACTGCATGATACTGATAAATTCGGAAAATTGTGAAACTCACGTCTGCCCAGATTCTTTTGCAGTTTGGCTGCGAAAACAGCAACGACGTTTTTTGTTTTAATTAAATTTAGTTTATCGCCTTGCAGTTGGAGATTCAACGACATGATTTATACAGGTCTGTCATGTAAGCTATATAATACTTTGATATTATGAGCTTGTCTTGAAGTTCTGTATCTTTAGTTTCCAAGAACTCTATAACAGAGTCAAACAGGTTGTAGAATCGCGTCAGACAATTGCCTCTTCATAACCAACGAACTTCAGAGTGAAACAACAAACGATTGAAATCCTCGTCATTAGTAACACAAAGCTAATGAAATAATCTATCATTCAAAGAGCTGTTGCGGATTTTATTGACTGCTTTGATGACATATTGCAGTGATTGAAATAGTTTTTCACTTAAGTTTCTAGCAACTAAATGTTGTCTATGAATAACGCAATGTACACCAAGGACATCTGGAATTTTATTTTTTAAGTGCGCTATTAAGCCTTTATGGTACCCTATCATAGCCGGAGCGCCATCCGTAGCAATTAAAATAATATTTTTCAAAGGAATCTCTTTCTCATTGCAAAACTTTTTCAATACTCGTATATTGAATATGGTTTCGCCTTTTGTATCGGTCTCTAAATTTCTAGCATATAATAGTTCTTCACATATTTTCTCATCTTTAATAAAGCTCACGTAAGACAACAACAATGCTTCATTAGTTGGTAAAGTGGACTCATCGAGCTGAATTGAGAATTGGCTTGTCCTCAGGTGGTCGCACAATGATTCTTCAATGTTTTCAGCCATTTCATCAATTCGTCTTTGCACAGAATTATTATTCAAAGGAATTTTTCGGATAATATCTTCGGCCGGTTTATGAAGCAAGGTAGTTATTACTTCATTTATTGCTGGCAATATTAACTCTTCTCCGATGTTATGTGGTTTGCCTTTTTGAGCAATTAATAAAGAGATATTGTACGAAGGTCGAAGTCCGTCGTCATCTTGCTTAGCAGCCGCCGAAAATAGTTTTGCTACACTTGCCTGAGTATTATGCTTCTTCTCTAGGTCTTGAAAATAAGCTACATTCTTTTCTCTCTTATCTGGATGCATTTTATTCAAATGATCTTGCAGTCTTGAAGTCTTCATTGCTTCATTCGAAAATGATTTTAGACATAGAAAGGGTTTGTGGGATTTTCAATGAATCCGAATTTAATGTATTCGGCACAGTATTGCCGTCTCTTCTTTTTTACTTCCGACATTGTTTTGCTTTGAGAAATATGTTTAACTTTGCGAGTAATGTAAAGTAGTATTCTTTAAATTCTATTATGTAGAAATGCCCCGTTATGAAAAGGAGCGACCGATTGACATGATTTTCATTTTTTCTATATGCAATAAAATAGGACAGATATATGAACTACGTGGAGAGAAATATACAGAGAACCGAGTTTGAGCAATCTTTTAATTCATATTAGTTGATGTCCACAAGTTGTTGTTGAGAGTCGATAGCTCATGTCGTTGTCTAAGAGGCCTCCTAGCTAAATAAAATTACAAATAACCACCCAGGCCTCTACACAACGCCCAATTTTCTTTCTGGGTCTCTTACCGCCCCCCTTGACACCTGTAGCGCCCACAAGGGGGCGTTCTCGCTCACTTTGGGAAACACTGGTCTAAACGGTGAGCAAATTAGGAAAAATTGCGAGTAAGATAGAGTAAGACGACAATTCCATTTTCCCATATAAAAGTTGACCAAACTGTATGTACGCTCATAACTTTCATACGACTGAACCAAGTTTGATAATTCTTTTTTTTAAATGTTCGTTGAGGTTCAAGGATGGAAAACCACTAAAAATGGCATATAATCGTTTCCAATGTCTGGGAAAGAAATTGAAAAAGAGCCCCGATCTGAAGCAGTATCTTGTTGGGAAGTTAAATGACTATCTCGAAAAGAGTTATATAAGAAAACTAAATGTCGAGGAAATAAAAAAATGAGGCAAATCTTGGTTTATTCGAATATTTACAATTGAGAACGTTAATAAAAATAAATTGAGAATCGTGTGGGATGCAGCAGCTAAGGTGAGTGGCTCCAGTCTGAACGATGTATTATTGAAACGACCCGATCTTCTAAGATCGTTGGTAGGTGTCCTATTGAGGTTTCGTGAACGACCAGTGGCTATCTGTGGAGATATTTGTGAAATGTTTCACCAGATTAGGATAAGAGCGGATCAGGTAGCACAGCAGTTCCTGTGTGGAAACAGCAAAAGTAGCAGACGCGTCGATGTATTCGCTATGACCGTTATGACGTTTATGTGTTCCCTATCTTTGGCAAACTACATAAAAGATAAGAACGCTCTACGTTTCCAGAAGATACTACCAAATGCTGTGATAACAATTGTCGAAAATACGTTTGTAGACGATTGGTTGCATAAGTGGATGATGATGAAGAAGAAATGATTCGACTCGCTACTGACGTCCGCTTCATCCATTGTGTTCCCGAATTTGTAGACGATTGGTTGCATAAGTGGATGATGATGAAGAAGAAATGATTCGACTCGCTACTGACGTCCGCTTCATCCATTGTGTTCCCGAATTCTAAACGAGTTCTGCAAGCGCTCTCAAGTAAGCATAAACCCGCGAATAAATGCTTCATAGAGCCAACCAGTGACGAACTAACCTTTGTTCACAGGTTCAAGCCGGATATTCTCAATGAATCCACTTTTCCAACGAAGCGGCGAATGCTTCGAGTAATGATCGAACTATATTCGACCCTTTGGTTCTGTTGGGGTTTATTGTAATTCAAAATAAGGTGATATTACAAGATGTGTGACGATCGGGCGTAACTTGGGATGATAAAGAACGTTCCGGATGGTGGCAGTGGCTGCGAAAGCTACGTTGTATTGATAAAATCCGAATCCCAAGGTGCTACACTTTCGCAAATCGTAGCAGCTATTACCAACTTCATATCTTTGTTGATGTTAGCATATCAGCATATGCGGCTGTGGCCTTTCTACGTTCAAGTATGGGCGACAAAGTTCATTGCTGTCTCGTTGCCTCTAAAACACGAGTTGCTCCGTTGAAGCCGCTGTCGATACCGAGACTTGAGCGGATGGCAGCCATCTTAGGACTTCGTCTAGCTAAGTATATAGGAAAGGAACTCTCCATACAAATTAACCGCCAGATTTTCTGGTGCGATTCGAAGGATGTACTATATTGGATTAGGTCTGACGCCAGAGAATTCAACCAATTTGTAGCTGCGCGGATTGGCGAAATTCTAGAGGTTTTACAAATTAACGAGTGGTGGTGGGTGCCAACGAAGGATAACGTAGCAGACGACGGTACGAAATGGCACAAAAATAGGGAATTTAACAGCTCTAAATTCTCTGGCCAACATCCGAATTCAATGAGCCACAAACCGTATCAGAAACAATACAACACGTAACAATTGATTCTTCAAAAGATATTGGTGATACGCAACCAGATCCTACAAGGTTTGGTAAGTGGGAAAAATTGCGCGCTGTACAGATTTGCGTTCTTCGTTTTCTCCGTTTGACTATGAAGAACACCGCGAGAAACCCAGTTACTCAGACAATGCTTTCCGACAGCACCTGTACAAGTGCCGAACTACTTCTCTTCCGCAAGTGCCAGAAAGAATGCTATGGCGCGGAGTTTGATCAAATAAGAAAAGGCGCGGTAAGCCGAAATAGCTCAATATACAAATTTTCTCCACTTATAGATAAGCTCGGACTGCTACGCGTAAAGGGTCGGATCGAAGAAGCAAAAGGAGCGACAACAGATCTCAAAAAACCGATTATACTTCCCCGTAATAGTACTGCGACTCATCTGATCACAGATTTCTAGCATCGGAAGTTCCATTACCACCATAACGACGGATAGTGGTAAATAGGATGCGACAGCGATTCTGCATTAATGGTCTTCGAGTTTTGGTGCGGATGATATCAAAAGTACGTCAAAAACACCAAATCCACCAGAAATGGGAAAGTTACCACCAGAGCGTCTCGCATCATTCACTATCCCCTTCGCTTATACAGGAGTGGACTCTTTTGGACCCTTCGACGTGACGATTAGCAGAAGGCATGAGAAGCGTTGGGGAGTTCTTTTTACCTGCATGATTATACGTGCTGTACATGTTGAGATTTCTTCATCACTATCTACTGACTCATTCCTCCTTGTTCTGAAATTGTTTATATCACGACGAGGAGTTCCATGGCGAATCTTGTCTGAAAACGGCACTAATTTCAGAGGCGCTAGTCGTATTCTGGCAGATGAAATCGAAATATCATCTGGTACACTAATGGAAAAATACCCCGAAATTGAGTGGACTTTCATACCACCTGCATCACCACATATGGGCGGAGTGTGGGAGCGCACGGTACGATCTATAAAGTCAGTATTGATGGACATATTACCAAAAGAAGGTCTACGGGAGGAAGTACTGAGAGCACCTTTAGCCGACGTCGATAATATTATTAACATGTGTTCTCTTACCTACGTTCCACTGGAATCGTACGATAGCGAAACATTACGCCAAACCATTTCCTTCAGCGTAATTCAAGTGGCATAAGAGTAAAGGGTGATTACGATGTTACCAATCCGTCGCAGCTAAATTTTGCACTTCTGGTGAGTTGGCTGATCGATTCTGGAAGCAATCGATTCGGGAGTACTTGCCAGGCCTAACAAGACGCGCAAAATGGTTCGAAAAAACACCAGATCCCATGGCTCCAAAAGACATCGTAATAATTGTTGATGAAAACATGAAAAGGAATACTTGGACAAAGGGAATAGTTTTGGATGTCATAAAGGACAGTGACGGACAAATAAGAAGCGCCAAAATCAAAACTTCCAACGGCTTAATAACGCGGCCAGTAGTGAAACTTGGGCGCCCCACGTCAGAGCATGAAGATCACGGAGGGGAATGTTAGTGCGCAAAAACCCTAACTTTATAAAATGTTTAAAATTAAACAATGTACATTAAAATACAACTCTAACGGCTTATTAAAATTTGATTGTACAGTAAAATGCAACCATGTAGATTTATGTTCCGCTATTTGTCTGTGCTAGCTCGCCTGCGGCTTACCGTTTTGCGTTGGCTCATTCTCTTTTGATTCGCTGCCGGAGTACTACATACACTTACAAGGAGCACAATTATTTTAGCGAACGATCGTACGGTCGAATTATTGAAGTTAAATAAAGTACGAATCGGCTTAAAATAAGTGTTTTACTTTGCCACCCATATTTGAACTAAATTCGATTACAGTAACACTTTTAATAAAGTATTGAATAAAGAGCAAAAAAGGGGAAGTGAGATACTCGTGTTTGACAGCTCATTTTTGGTCAAACATTAAGAATATGTGTAGAAAAGTAGCAGTAGCATGCGAAATATGTCTACAACACAAGTATGAACGGCAGCCAAATAAACAACCAATAGGAAAAACTCTAACACCAACGAGTACATTCAAATGGACGTATTTCATATTAACACTGTGCATTGCTCTTAGCTCTATAGATGCTTGACATTTTTTTTGAATCGACTTAGTCCTATTACATTCCGGACAAATCCTGTATTAGTGGAGCCAGTTCAATAATTTGTATTATATTGGCATATGGCAAGGGATCCTGTTGTGATTGTTGTTATTATTACTGTTTTGCATATATTTTTATTTAACTGTTGTTGGTGTTATAACTGCTGGCATATTTCCAGCAGAACTCACGCAGAAATACATACACATATATGGAAATCGAAGCAAATATAGCCACACTCTCATACACAAGTGTACACAACACAAAATGCAGATTAAACATATTGTTTAGGAGATACACATAAACTGCTATAAAATTTCTCAAATAATTTTATATTGTAATATGTTATTTTATTCTTCTTGTAAAAGTCCTGTGGAAAAATCTCTTGATTTTGTAGCCTTTCTGCCTTTTCTCCGCTCTGTATACACTCAATCTTATATACAACATTTAATACAAAGAGCCGGATTGGCTGGCAAATAATGTTTGATGCAAGTAACGCTGCATACGGAAGTTAAAAATGCTAGTACCATTTTTCGCATTTGCATATATTTTCTGCATAACAGCTTTATTTTATTTGAATAAAATTTCAAAATCGTACGTGACGTACGAATAACTTTCATGGTTTCGGAAAATAAGGAATGTTTAGCAGTGAAGAGGATAACCAGTCGATCTTATATAGCAAATTTCACGTGAGCAGTACGTAACAGAGGATGGAGTCCTCTAGAAGTTCACGCAAGTGAAAAAGGTTCTCTGACCGCCATTCTCTTGAGAGTAGCCAGAAAGTATTCCTTTACATATGGCTCAAGCAGCTCAAGACTTCCGGTCTTAGGCCAAATATTCTCTGGTAGCCAAAAAATAGTCGTTTGAAGGCGAGCTAAAGTTAGAAGGCGAAATATACTCTCTCGATGGTTCAGCTCTACCAATGAAATGTAAAAAACAGCCTCGGATAAGTCAATCATTATTACCGTCCTGCTATAGGGTGCAGAGGTATGGACGATGACAATATCTGATGAGTCAGCGTTACGAGTTTTCGAGGGAAAGGTTCTGCAGAAGATTTATAGTTCTTTGCGCATTAGTAACGGCGAATACCACAGTCGATGAAACGCGATATATGACGACATTGTTATAGTTCTGTGAATTAATAGTCAGCGGCTACACTAACCAGGTCATGTAGTTCGTATGGAAGAAAGCTTTTCAAATGTACCATAGCACTTCGCTAAGCATTGTGAAAACAAATAAGAAAACAAACTGTTAAAAACACCGACAACTTGAAAATATATAATATTAAAAATATCTTCTTTTTATAAAAAGCGATATAATATTTGCACACAATAAAAAAAAAGTTTAAATAATGGAGTTGCGGTATCCTAACAAACAAATCACCCGTTATATGGCATAATATCCATATAGGCTAGGTAAAACCGATGAATACTCACGCCTTAACAGTTATGGGAAGAACACCGGTAGCAAAAAAATTTAACCGTGATTATAAACACAATAATTTTATAGTTCTATGCATGCTTATAGCTCTTTTGACCCCACAACCAACTTATTGTAGCAAAAAGCGTCAAACGATGTAAAATATCATTTTAGAAAAAAAGCGTTGGAGCAGAATTTGAAGTTAGTTTTAACGTTCGTGGTTGTAGTGGCAGCGAGTACGTCTAATTATTTTCAATAAAATCCCCAAAGCAAATAAGAGTGTTAATAAACAATAATTAAACAAAATCTTTAACCAAAACCTGCAACTGTCCGTAGCAGTTCTAAGCAATAAATTACAGTTCATCGGACTTTTAGTGACATATTATTTGCCTTACTCAAATATTTTCTACCAGCTCAAAGTAGAACGAAAATCTATATATATAAAACAAAGACGGGTTTGTTCGAACACTTATAGGTCGAGATCTGCTGAACCAATTTTCATGGTTATTGATTCGTTGGATTTCCCCAAATAGCAGAATACATATTAAAAACAATGAAAACTCGATAAAATTGGATAATTCCAATAGTAACTTTTGCCATACAATTTTTTTTTTTCAATTTTTGTTTGTTTTGTTTTTCAATATTTTTATTTGTAAATTATTTGAATAGTTTAATTTCGGTCGCTTGCTTTTTTATTCCCGCTATTCAAAAGAAAAATTATTGAAAATTATTCAGAGAAAACTATACGTGTGTTTTACACAAAGAGGTCAATTGCAGATTGAAATTTGTTACGAAGCCACGAAGAGGTCGCCCTAATATCGGTCGGCCTTCGTTTTGCCATCAACGTACGGCAGCCCAAGGCAAGGCAAGGCAAGAAGTACTCCCAGGATGCGGTGACATACGTGCGGAATTATGGATCGCGATCAATCAGCAAGCGATCATCACAGCACGACTGTTCAAACAACAGTTGCGATGTTTGATTGACTTTATCTTGAAGCAACGAATATATGTACGGTGCTGTTGGATGCTAGATGTACTCTGTTGAGTGGCAAAATAGAGGTTTTCGGCACGCACACATTCTTTTTTGGTCCACCATCCAAAAAAGAAGAAAGATGGTTACACTAGATCAAATTGATGAAATCATTTCTCCAGAAATTAATGATGTAGAGAAAGATCCAGTATTATATGAAGTGGTGGAAACCAATATGGTTCATGGACCTTGCGGACACTACAATCCCTTTTCGGTTTGTATGTCTGACAATAAATGCACGAAACAGTATCCACGTGCTTTTATTTCGGAAACACAAACTGGAAATGATGGACATCAACTCTATCGGCGTCGCTCACCAGATAACAGAACATTCAGCATTCAACTTAGAAGAGTGAATATCGAAGTTGACAACACATGGATCGTACTATATTCACCATTATTGTCAAATTCATATTCAAAACTCATATCAGTGTTTAGTATTGCAGTTTGGTGCAATCGATAAAATACGTTTGTAATTACGTCACAAAAGGAAGCAACATGGCGATTATTGGTCTTGAACGGTACGGTCGATACGTGAACTGCCATAAAGCGCTTTGTAGGATATTTACTTTTGCAATTCATGAACGTTTGCCGACTGTTGTGCGTCTCGCAGTTAATTTGGAGAATGCGCAAAAGGTGTATTTCAACCCAGAGAATACAGTATAGCCAGTGGAAACATCGCCAGCAACAAAATTAACATTGTCGAGTTTTTTCTCAACTTTCGTCAGTGATCCGTTTGTGAGAACATTGCTCTATTAGGGAATACCTTGAAATGTATTATACATGGAATGCATCGTCGAAGGAATAGTTACGCAGAAAGCAACGCCTACCAGTAGATTGACATCCAGGTGTCTAATGCATTAGGACGAATTTACACAATCCACCCGAAAAACAACGATTGTTTCTACCTTCGGTTGCTATTGATTAATGTAAGCGGTTCAACTATATTTGAGTCATTGCTTACTGTGAATGGTTCGATGTGTGCAAGTTTTGGAGAAGTAAGCCAGCAATTACATTTGCTGGAATATATAAAACAACAAACTGGAATATATAAACATCGACATTGCCAAAGACATTTTACATCGTCTTCGCTAAAAATTGGAAATGGTACAATTTCGGTTGATACTTCCGATGGCTCGATATCAATTCACGAAAGATGAACTCATCACAAATGTTCGGACATTGGCTAAATTATCGTAACTACGATTCCTTAAGTGCACGCGCGATGTTAGCTGCCAAAAATACCAATGTTGTTGACTTAAACTGGAAGATTCAAAGTCAAATTCCGGGAGACTTGCGCTCATACAAATCGATCGATCGTCTTGACAATGAAGACGATGCCGTGAATTATAGAGTGGTATTTCTAAATTCTTTGGAGAGGCTTGGTATGCCACCGCATCATTTGCGTCTCAAAGTAGGATCCGTCGTTATTATGTTTTGCAATCTTCATGCGCCGAATACAAGGGGGAGAATGCTTGATTCTACGAATTCCTTTGAGTTCTAACGATTTTTCATTTCAGTTCAAACGTATTCCGGCATAAATAAGGAAATGCTATGTTTTTCACACGGCCGTGGCGTGCTGACGAGTTGGAAAACCATCTTTTCGGTACATAGGGACAGAAACCAAAAAAAGTTGTTTACTTTAAAGCTGCGTTACAGTGCAAAAAAAAAATTAAATGATAAATTTAACTTTCTTTTCATTTCAAAATACATAATTTCACGCAGGACAACGGCTGCGGGGTCAGCTAGTAAAATGAAAACGAAGTGTGAAAAATCAAATCAAAAGCTTCTTCTAAAACGTTCATGATTGAAATTCGAATATTACAGACGAAGCAAAAAACGCTCCCAAACATAAAAGTACAACTGAAGCAATCTTTTAAATGCACCCATCGCTCGAAAACAAACCTAACTGCAAGCAGATGTTCACATAGCTAAAAATCACTCACTTGGGTAATCGACGTTTACACCAATAAAAATGAGTATCACTTTGGAGCAGACTAAAAGTATGGTGTTTTTCTGTTAAAGTTTGAAGGTGTGACACACTATTTACAGTAACTTCTTCGCTTTGTTTGAATTTACTAACAGAAATTTTAATTTTCTATTAGCATTGCCTGAGCACTGAAACAATTTTTACATATATTTAGTAGATAAATAGTCAACTGATCGCACTATTAATAATATACAAATTTATCCTATCTGACATATATAAATCTACAATATCATGACCTTTGACAGGCTACTCATAGAAATAGTGATATATAAAGTTCATATCTTCACCTCTCATTATTTTATACAATATCGGTTTTCGTAACGATTATTCACTCTTAAAAATTTGCACCTGGGTATCAATATTTATACCCACTCACAAACATCCATCTTCATACAAGAACGTCAATCACATCTTTAGCGCGTAGCTTTTGTCCTCAAAGCTATTTACTAACATTTCATTCACTCATTTGTAAAGTCAAGCACACATGAAAACTCATACCACATGTTATCTAATAAAGAACACACAGCTGTTGAACCAGTATAAATATATGAATATTGTGACACGCTTGCACTCCCTACATTGAGTTATGCATGCATGCACTTACGAGGGCTGTCCGATAAATAACCGACCTAACCATGATGCACGCGACTTTTTCAAAATTTTTTTTTTATTTTTCTACATAGTCTCCTTGTAACTCCACACACTTCTCCCAGCGATGCTCCCATCTCTGCAACCCTTCCAAATAGTACTTGGCGCCTTTGTCTGCAAAATACGAGTTCACGAAAAAGATTGCCTCCTCATTTGACGAAAATCTCTGGCCGCCGAGCGCAGTTTTAAGTTGAGGAAACAAAAAAAAGTCGCTTGGTGCTAGATCCGGTGAATAAGGTGGATGGTCAAGCAGTTCGAACCGCAATTCGTGGATTTTCGCCATGGCGACTGTTGAGGTGTGAGATGGTGCGTTCTCTTGGTGGAACAAGACTTTCTTTTTTTGCAAATGTCGCCGATTTTTCGAAATTTCTTCCTTTAGCTTGTCCAATAATGATGCGTAGTATGCTCCTGTTATAGTTTTTCCTTTTTCAAGATAGTCGATAAAAATAATTCCATGGCTGTCCCAAAAAACACTCGCCATCACTTTCCCAGCCGAATACACAGCTTTAGGTTTTTTTGGGGCTGGTTCCCCCTTTTCAATCCACTGTTTAGATTGGTTTTTTGTTTCGGGCGTATAATGATGAATCCAAGTTCCGGCTACAGTTATCAATCGGCGCCAAAACTCGGTCTTATTGCCTCTAAACTGAGCCAACAGAGCGCTGGAAATGTTCATGCGCGCACGTTTGTGGTCTAGCGTAAGCAAACGCGGCACCCAACGCGCGGACAGCTTTCTCATGCCCAAATCTTGGTTTAATATGTGACAAACAGTTTCTTTTGACATCTTCATAATCTCAGCTATTTCCCTAACTTTAATCCGGCGATCGTCTAGTACCAATTGATGAACTTTAGCGATGTTATCGTTAGTGGTTACAGTTTTTGGACGCCCAGGACGTTCATCATCTTCCAAGCTCCTGCGACCACGTTTAAATTCAGCTGCCCAAAATTTTACGGAGGTAAACGATGGTGCAGAGTCACCATACACAGAGTCCAACTCATCTTTGATTTGTGAAGGCGTATTGCCTTTCAAAAATAAAAATTTAATTACAGCTCGATATTCAATGTTTTCCATTTTGGGGAAATCACCGAAATAGACTCACAAAAACGACTGTCAACAGATAATTGCGTAAGATTTTTTTTCAGATGTGCCGCTAGCTTCACGTTGAGGTCGGTTATTTATCGGACAGCCCTCGTATATACTAAAGACGGCGCATATTGTCTGCCACGTGAAAGGATTCGTGTGAATACATATGTAGCGGAATCTAAGCAAAATTTTGCAGTTTTATATCAAACTTCTGAAAGGGTCCAAGGTGCCGATGTGAAAAGGTACGCATCCAAGCAAATAGTTGCACATTTACACGATTTGTAAATGGATTGTTTGTTGGTAAGACAGAAGTCATATATGAATACTGTAATTATACACCATGTCGTATGAGCAACACATAATTTTTAAGGCTCTTTTGGAGACTCTATAATGTACATAAACTGAGTTTATTAACATGTTCCTCTGTTTTTATACTCGTATGCATTGTGAAAAAAGTGCGAAAAAATTGTACATCAAACGAAAAATATTTAATTATTCATCAATACTTATTTCTTCAAAGTAAGCCCTACTAGATGTAACAGACTTATGCCAACGATTGTTTCAGCCCTCAAAACAGTTTTCATAGGCACTGTTTAGCATGGTCTTCAGCTCTATCAACGAATTGTATTTTGCCTCTTCTATCGATTGAAAGCAAAGCTACTTGAATGTGGGATCGAAATTGGCACGATCAAGCATACCAAAAGTGACTTATCTACGGTACTCTTTTTGAAAAAAGAAACAGCTTTACAAAATCTGGGTGCTTTTTTGTCTGAATATACATACATACTTTTTTCTAAAAACCCAAAAGATTTGAGCAACCTAACATATTTTTGTTGCGATTGTCATTCTTTCTATTACCATGAAGGTTAAAAGGCATGTAGATATTACATACTTCAGCACAGGAAAGTTGTGAGAACCAGGCCAAAACTACAGGAGACAAAATACAATAATGCAAATATAAAACGATTATATTATGAATAAATATATTAAGTTCCCCTCCAACTGATGTAAAAATAAATCCTTTCTTCTGCACATCTATCTATTCAAGTAAGTAAGTTAGCACAACCTAACCACAGCTTACTAACTTTTACAATATATAACTTGTAGGAAAAGTTCCAGTTGAGAAATAACGTAGTATTCGAGCTCTCTTTTTCTGTGCATTTGCAATTACTGACGCATACAGTTCGTGCCGTGCAATAAGAAAAATGAGTGCTCAATAATTTCAAACGAAGTATAATAATAGTACTAAATTCACAACTTAAAAACTGTAAGATACTTAAATACGATTTGAGCATTTGTGAAGAGGCGGCATGAGAACATTAGAGAAACTGACAAGGTAGATAAAAAATCAGGGAGAAAGAGAAAACTCCTGACATATAAAAGGGCAAAGCTATTGTTTTTATATTTTTTAGATATAGCACTGTAACCAAACCCCAACTTTTAATGCACTCATTAAAAAGGTTGCATTGGGCGCCGGAAGACATCAACGGCGTTTGGAATAATGTTTTGCTAAGGAAAGGTCAAACATTTACAGATTTCCATTCGGTGATTTTGGGTTTTGAGGTGCTTCTCAGAAAAATTGATAAAATTACATAAAAAGAGTTTACAGAAGCTTGGTGAAATGCTTAATGGTAAAATGTCCTTAATTGAATACTGCAAGGAGGTAGTGATCCGAAAAATAGAACCAGACTCTGTATTGATTGAAACAAGAAGCCTTATGTTGGTTTACATTGGTCACGGTAGTCAGCAGACTGCAATTTATTAAAGAAAATTACACTCAAACATCACCGCACAGGTCAACACAAACAACCACAGCACAGCGCCTGTATTCTACAAGCAAACAAAAAGGACGGTTCCCTCAACTACGTCATCATTCATTATGTACGGTTCGATTTGACTGCTACGATACGATCCTACGTGCTAATTTGGTCCACATCATTTCCCTTACATATATATCGATCAACTACTCTACACTGCGTCCTGTCAACTTCTATGCACGATTACGACAAAAATCAGTGATCAGTGTTAACATTACGGTGGTGTGCCGCAAGATAGTATATACAAATCACTGAACAAAATATTTTCTATATTTACAACAATTTTCCCAATAAACGCTATCTTTTTTTTTGAACGCACTGTAAATACTCAGAGGATGTATTTTATATATTACATATTAAACATTTTTCAGTAGTTTCAAACCGAATACTTAATTTAAGCGGTGTAAGTAACATGGAACCTGTGCGATTGCCAACATGCGACAATTTTAATTACCTGCAAAGTGGCAGCAGTTAAAATATTCTTTCGCAACGCAAGAGTAGGGTTGAGCAGTTTTTTGCGCTTCTTTGGTAACCCCCAGTTTGTCGTTTCACAGACGACGAAACGGTGGTTTAGATTGCGTTCGAAAGTGATAATTGAGGTGAAATCATATTACGAGGGGCATACACAGTTAGAGCTTTCGAAAAATCGATTTTATTCATTTTTTATTTCCTTGATATACATATATTTGAGAATATTCACAGAACATTTTTCAAAGTTTCGGTGAATATTTTCGAAGTTACACGTAAATCTTAAAAGAGGTTTCAGAGTGTTTGAAAGTGCATTCCAAACTTTAAAAGCGTTTTTCTCAAAATAGTGTCTTCAAAGTCGGTGACAAGCTTTACTCGAAAACGACTAAACCGATTATTTTATAATAATAAATTTAACACGAGCTTCTTAAATATTTTTTTTTGGTAATTAATCGAAGACTTTTTCTCAACAATAAATCATCTTTACAAGTTAAGACCGCAATTTTTACCAAAAAACGAATAACATAACTTTAACGAAATTTGTTTGGTTTTAAAATTTCAGAGAATCCAGTTCAGAGATATGGTGGTCAACGCAAAACATCTTTTTGATAGAATATCGGCTGTAGTTCCTTTTCAAATAAATAGTTTCACTAATATTAAGTCATGAAATAGAGTTAAAGGAAACAAAAATATGTGTATAAATTTTGGATCATTAATGGTAAAAGTTTTCTCAGAAAAAACTTCTGGAAAATTCCCTTTTTTCAGTCTTATATTTGTATGTAACCCCATTAGGTATGTGAATACTCATTGCTGCTTTTACCTGTATGCATACTAAGCATATCTTACACATATAGGTTAGGTCCAAGAGAAGCACTACTTAGCACTTCGTAAGAGCACACCCTCCTCATGGGTTTAGATTGGATTCGAAAACGCGTCTAAAAGAATGAAAAGAAATAAATATGCCTCTCAGTTATAAATCGTTAAAACTTACTACAGAAAAATAATTTTCGCATGCAGAGAAGGCAGATTTTGTGAGAGTTCTAGTATTTTGTATGCAATTTTTACAAATTGGGACTTAAGTATGTGCTTAAAATTAAAATTTGGCGACGGAAATTGAAATTTCATGGCATGGTCTTTTCAAGAAGTTATGATAGCGGTTTTGACCTTGAACCTTTTTCATAGTAAATAAAATTTCCTACAAGTTTGTTATGAACATTTTTTCTATAGCTCTTGTCATTTAAGAAATGCGAATTTCGTGGAAAAGTCAGGTTTAGAGCTCCGTACTACGTCACCGGTGTGGTTTCCGACTTTGTCGCAATAGGCACTTTTGTAGAGTGTTCAATTCTGAGGAATATGTGTCTAAAGTCAAAGCGATGCCATAAAATGCCTCTGAGTTATAGAAATTTAAAGATAAAAAATACGATTGCCCTGGATTTTCTATGGAAAATTTTTACATGCCTTAGTCCAGGAAATTTCATGATGGGGCTGAAAAAAATTAATAGTTAAAATAACAAGAAAAAACGTTAACTTCGGCTGCACCGAAGCTAATATACCATTCATAGATGCATTTCTTTTAGTAACTACGTGTTCAGTTAGTATGGAAGCTATACGCTATAGTAATCCGATCTGAACAATTTTTTCAGAGATTATATTCTTACCTTAAGCAGTAATCCTAACAAATGCAAAAGTTTTCCATACAAACCCTTGGTTCCGAACGTTTGGTTTATATGGCAGCTATGTATATACTTTAGTGAGCCGATCTGAACAATCTCTTCTGATATTACATTATTCCTATGAACAATAACTCATACCAAATTTCGTGAAGATATATCGTCAAATGAGGAAGTTTCCCATGCAAGTATTTGATTCCGATCATTCAGTTTGTATGGCAGCTATATGCTATAGTTAACCGATCTGAACAATTTCTTCGGAGATTACATAGTTGTCTTAGAAAATAATCTGTACCAAATCAAACCACGTCAAATGCAAAAGTTTTCTATACCAGCACTAGATTCCGATCGTTCAGTTTGTATTGTAGCTATATGCTACAGGTAACCGATCTGAACAATTTCTTCACAGATTCCAACGTTGTATTAGAAAATAATCTATACCAAATTTCGTGAAGAAATATTGTAAAATGTGAAAGTTTCCATACAAGAGCTTCATTCCGATCGTTCAGTTTATATGGCAGCTATATGTTATAGTGGTCCGATATCGGCAGTTCCGACATATAAGTAGACTCTTGAATAGAAAATGACGTTTGCAAAATTTCAAAACGACATCCTTAAAACTGAGGGACTAGTTCGTATATATACAGACGGACAGACAGACAGACGGACATGGCTAAATCGACTCAGCTTAACATACTAATCATTTATATATGTACGTTACAGGGTCTCCGACGCTTCCTTCTGGATGTTACAAACTTCGTGACAAATTTAATATACCCCTAGTGTATATACATATGTACATACATATATGTTTATATCTGTGCGTTTATAACATACCAAAATAACAAGTACTGCAACCAAGTATATGTATTTAGTCCCCCAGCAAAGCGAGCTCTGCAGTCAAGCATAATTTAATCGGCAATAAAATCGTTGATCCATTGGGCGATGATCAAGCATCATTTAATGAGCACCAAAGTAGACGGATAAGACACTTCCTTTGAAGAGCACTAACCTTTAGACAGAAACTCCTGTCTGTATGCATTAAATTTGCATATGCATTTCTCTGTTTAACAGCAAAGTGTGAAATAATCACTCAATCATTTACACTTTAATGTGACAAATGAGAGTTGTATTTGTAGCACTTGTTTGTCACATCATGAGACGGAACGCTTGTATATGATTTGTACAACGGAGTAGTTGGGGTTGTTTGCAGGCCATGCATGACTTAGACTCAATAAGACAGCTATTCTCTGCTGTACCAAGTACATAAGTGTTGCGTGACTGCGACAGATTCTGTATAACTGAACATTTACATTGCATTTTCCCAAAATGCGAGTTGTAATTAATTAAAGTATGGTTTTTGGAATACCAGCTGTAACAACTACTAATGCAATCTTTTGCATTTTGCATAATCTTTTTCGCTTTTTTTTAGAAGAAATAGAAATCTGCAAACTCTTTGCTACCATCAAAAGTGCAGCGTATTTGCCATCTATTCATTTTGTTTCTGATTTCTCAATGCATTTTTGTTGTTCTCGCTGTAATTTCGCTGCCTCAGTTATGCTTAAAAGTTGTTTCTTTCGATTTAAGTACGCATGTGAATGCGTGACCATATATAATAGAATATATAGAATTTTGAAAAAAAGGCTCTCTGCCTCTCAAAACTAGCTACACCTCTAAATGTTACGAATACCTCCTGGATCTATTAAAGTAATAATACTATTTAAAATCCATAGTAAAATTCAAAGTATGTCTGCAAATTACATAGTTACATATGTCTACGGGAATTGGTCATAAATCAAACAAGGATATATTTATATTGAAATTTCATTAAAAATAACTTTATAGTACAAGTATATCTCTGAGGCACTTTAGCACTTGTATAGTTTCATTCCACGTCGCTGAACAAAATTTCAAGCAATTTTTACCTTTGACATTTATACAAGTAGAATTGGGAATATTTGTGACACTCCTACGTGGGAACGCACTATGGTCGAAAATTTCATTTCGTTGGCCAAAAGTCAAAATGTTTGCAGTCCCGAAATATGTTGTTGTTTCTGAAATCTAGTAGTGAATGAATGAATGAAAAAAAATGAATTTTGTTGTTGTAATATGCAATTCACCGTTATTCGGTGAGTCATCGAAGTTGAATTTGTTTGCTTCATTTGTAAACATAATTGCGTTCGGTGTTTTATAGTGCTTACTTCAATTGCTTGTTAAAGCTGAAAACAAAGCGTGTTAAATAAAAGTTTAAATGGAACATGAAGGTGATGATAAGTTTATTAATTTTGTAAAATATAATACTCAAAAGTTGGATACTCTAAAAAATAAAATAACTTTTTACAAAAGTCTTTAACATTTTGGAATTTATTTTATTTTTCAAGTTTGAGTAAGCTTAACACATTTTGTTTAGGAGTGTTAAGCATAAGATTAAAAACCAAAATTACTTTGAAGTGTTTAGTTTTTGAAAATGTTTATCTCGATTTGCGGTTTTTTGCGGTTTTTGAGTAAATTTTTTTTTCAGTCGTCATTTGTTTACAGAATTCAGCAGTTTTTGATATTTGGTTGACCAAGCAGAAGAAAGGAAAAAATAAGGACGCACTAATGTGGAGCCGATAACATTTCAGATGAACGCTATAAGTATTTAACAAAAAAAAACACGCCTGCTTAACAATAATTTGTCTGCAAAGTGGGAAAAGTGTCATTAGAAGATTAGATGATTTTAAAATTAAATATTCTGGCTGGCTTTGTTCAGAAACTGTAATAAACAGACAAATAAATTTAGAAAACACTTCCACAGAGACTCAATGCACAGTAGAACTAAGCCCAGATGAAAAAATTGTATCACTAACTGGACGCCCGCAACTTAAGTACTCTGAGAAATCTAAACGAAGTAAGAGAAGACAAGGTTTGCTCTCGATGTCAGAACACAACGAAACATATCTGTTAGTTCAAGCAGCATCAATTTCGGCTCGAAAAGGAGGACAAGTAGATTTGGCAGTTGTTTTAAAAGAAACCATCGAAAGTCCATCAAAACCATCCAAGATTAGGAAGCTATATGTCGATGATGTAAAAGCACCTATTGTAATGTCTGATGAGGAAGCGTTAGCATTTCTTCTCGAAAACAATTTTTCGAAGAGCCAATACTGTTCCATCCGGACTTCTAGCAAGGAACGTAACGCTAATATTTATCCACCCTATGATAATATATTAGCAATAAAAAGTAAGTGCAGACCCGATGGTGTACTTGTAGATGACAAATGTGCAAAGGTTCCTTTACAAATGCTTTTAAACCATACGGCTAAAAGAATTATAGAGATGCAAAAGGAAGTATTTGCGACAATTACGGGTAACTTCATATCAACGGAAATGATATTTAGCTCCGGTTTTGACAGCAGCTCTGGTCAATCTCAATATAAGCAATCTTTCCTTGATCAAAGTACGTTACGAAATGCTGATTCATGTCTTTTGGCCACAACAGTGATTCCCTTGAGACTCTTTATTAGCGCGGGAGCCCCGATTTGGAATAATTGTTTTCCGCAGTCCACAAGATTTTGTCGACCTTTAAAATTAGAATACACGAGTGAAACTAAGGAAGTGATAACAAGAGAAGCTGCTGACTTAAATAAACAAATTCAAGAGCTTGAAAACTTACGTGTTGAAATCGAAGCTGGTAAGATAATCGAAATAACGTTCAGAGTGTTTTTAACTGTTATAGATGGAAAAGTTTTGAATGTTTTAACCGATACAAAATCAGATCAAAAATGTCCATTATGCCATGGAACCCAAACTGACTTTGTTAAAGTCACAGATTATAACAGCGTAAAATTTCATCCTATCGATGGAAATCTAAAGTAGGGAATTAGTCCACTGCACTCCTGGATTACATTTTTTGAGTTCGTACTACATTTAGGAAACAAGATGGAAGTAAAGAAATGGCAAATTAGATCGGAGGAAGATAAAGATGTAATTAAGATAAGAAAAGAGTATATCCGTAATGAGTTTTGGAAAGAACTAAGTCTTCATGTTGATGTTCCGAAAGCAGGTGGTTGTGGTTCCACAAATGACGGCAACACGTCGCGAAGAGCATTTACGGAATATGATAAATTTTCGAAAATTTTAGGAGTAGACACTGAATTAATATTTTGAATGAGAATAATATTAATATGTTTATCTTGTCAATTTTCCCTAAATTTGGATAAATTTGAAGAGTATTGCTTTCAAACTGGTCAATTATATCAAAGCAAGTACCCCTGGTTGCCAATGGCTCCCACAGTACATAAAGTTATAGTTCACTCAAAGCAAATAATGCAGAATACACCACTTCCTGTTGGTTACTTCGGAGAGGATGCAGCTGAGTCACGAAACAAAATATATAAAAGCGACAGACTGCACCATGCACGTAAGACTAGCCGCATTGATAATCTTTTCGATGTATTTCATAGAGCTCTTGACACATCGGATCCATTAATTTCATCTCTTCGCTTAAATACACGTGTGCGCCAGAGGAAGCGTTTAACGCTGCCACTAGAAGTAAAGGAGTTATTGTATTGTGAGGATATCGGTGAAACATGTGCGACTGAGAATTTAGAAAATATGGATGACGACGAGGGCGACGAGGACGATTATCCAGAAGAACTTGAACAGGAAAATACATTTTTGGATAATGAATTGTATTTGAATTAAAGAGTTTAATAAAATTTTAATATTTTCGTAAATACGTGTGTAAATTATATTTTCAGTTTCCAGAAACAATATATTTACTCGTAAGTATCGTATATTTTCTCATTTAGAACTAAAAAAATAAAAACTCAGAAAGAAAAGAAACAAAAATTTTATGTAAACATTTTTGTTTATTTTAATTCTAAATGTTGATAATTAAAAAAAAAATTATTATTTTATACAAAAACACTTAAATTATACTGCAACTTCAAATTCCAGTTAAAAATTCCGTTATTTTAAGTTTTAATAGTTTTGGCCAAGAAAAGTGATGTTTCCGACCATAGTGGAACGTCGAAATGGAGCTGTAATAAATGTCTGTAGTGCCGTCATTTGGAACTTTCAAAGTATTGCATTTGCATGCAAACGATGCATTGCTTAGAACTTAGCAACTAATAACTTGCGAAGCAAAGAAAGTTGCAGTCATTAATAAATTTCACGATTTCAATGTTGTAATGACAAAAAAATATGTGTAAAAAATCTAGAACGTATTGCAGAAAGTGGTTTGGATTATAAACTAAGTGCTAATGTATGCATAGGAATATTTATATATAAATACACGGGAACGTTACATGTAAAGTTTTGCCACCATACCACATTCAAATTAAAAAACATTTGCGCAATGCTTTTAATCATGCTAAAAATAAACGTCAGTTTTTCCAAAGCAACTGAGCTACTTACGTGCTGCAGCGTCATGTGGTATAGCATACAAGTATGTCATCTACACATACCACGTTGAAGGAAGCTGTAACGAGAAAGAGCACGAAGCAAGTAGGACATTTTAACTTAAGTGGCTTTTTGCTCAGCAAGTAAATGTATGAAAGCCTAACCAGGTAGTCGCAAATTAGGTATTTCAAGGCAATTAGCTGCGCAACAAGGTACGGTAATTGTGTGAAAGTCCTGAAATTCCAAGGCAGCTTTTGTGCGCGAGAATATCTGTCAACACATCTCCTCATCACAAACAAAGGTAATTACGAAAAAAGTGAAATCCCCAAATTTATACGTAAACTTGGTGAGAACGACGTGCAGCTACTTTAAGTAATTGTAATCTATAGCAATGAATTCCTCAACGTTTATTTTAATCTTAAGCATACTTTCAAGTAAGTAGCAAGAACGTTAAATTCGTCTACATTTTTATACTCTTGCAACCAGTTGTTTCAGAGTTTTATAGTATTTATCACCTAACGGTTGTACATATCACATAAAACTAAACGAGATAGATATAGGGTTGTACATATATAAATGATCAGGGTGACGAGAAAAGCTGTAATCCGGTTGACTGTCTGTCTGTCCGCAAAACAAAGGTCGAGCTCGTAGATAGACGCAATTGGACCACTGCTACGCCCACAAATCGCCATTAATCGAAAACATATAAAGTGCCATAACTAAACACTTAATTAAGCTATACAACTCATAGCCTTTCACCTTTCGAAAAAAGTGGGCGTGGCCCCCCCCTCTAATAAGTTTAATGTATATATCTCCTAAACCACTGAAGCTACCACAGCCAAATGCGCTCGGCACGAATATTAAAAGAACTCCTACCAATATTGTGAAAATAGACGAAATCGGATGAAAACCTCCCCATATAATGGTATTGTTAAAAACTACTAAAAGCGCTATAAATCTATAACTAAATACGCCAAACTTTAACAACTTTAAATTCCACTTCATTGTTAAAAACTACTAAAAGCGCTATAAATCTATAACTAAAAACGCCAAACTTTAACAACTTTAAATTCCACTTCATTCCTTAAGTTTCCAGTACACAAATCAAGAAGCAATTGATATTTAGTGTGTGCCATCGTATGAGCAAAAATTGTTTAAATTCAATACCCCTAGGTACCGAATGATTAGGCTCCGGTACCTATAGTTGATCGAAAATGTCGGTCAATGTGTGATATATACTATATATAACTGAAATAAAGGGATAATCCTTCTCTTATAATGATATATTTTTATGTCAAAAATTGGTTGAATCGGACGGAAATTTCCCTTAGCCCTCCTATACTTAATATAAAGATAATCGTACTTCGGAGTGGCTTTGCACCGCATATATCGGCCAATATGTGAGTTATCTCAAAGAAATGGAGAGAGCGTATTTTATTCATAACGGTTTATCTTTGTATCTAAAACATATAAATTTGAGCGAAAACTTGGCCTAGCCCTTTTATAACTAATATCAGGATTTTCAAACATCCGGCTGACTTTACTCTATATTACTGGTTTAAACATTAAAGTATTTGACTGGCTTTGTAAGTTGCAAGAGTATAAATTGTTCGGTTGTACCAAAACTTAGCCCTTCCCTACTTGTTTTTAATTATTATTCTGCCAACACGTTCACAAATTTCAGTGGTAAAACTTTTTTCCTCAAAATTTTAATTTTTTTTAAATAAAATTTTGTCGGAAATTGAAATTAGCCATAAACTTTCGTGGTTGTAATTGCAGCAAGCACAACTAATGGTATTTAGCAAATTCGAATAAGCAACTAAAAGTGTTAATAAACATTAACAAAAACTTCAATTAAAACGTGCAGCTGAGTATAGCAGTTCAAGGCAATAAATTACATTCTATTGGAGTTTTTAATTGCAAGGGCTTATTGCTTTCCACTTTCAACTATTTGCAAACAGCTCCAAGTTGAACAAAACCAGCGAAATAAAAAAAAACAAATAACTTTGAGCAAATGGGATGTAAAAATCCAAACAAAGGTTTTTTAAAAAACGTGGTTTACAAGCTTAACTCAAAAACTTTAAAAGTGGATTTGCTCCCAAAAAAAGTATAAACTTTTAAAATCAACCATGCATTGCTCGTAAACATATCTATATATATGCAAACGAAAGTTCGCAAGCCTCGAAATCACTCACCTGCGTAATCGGCGCTTACGGTATGATTAATGAATCACACTTATGGCCCGACTGAAGTTGTGGTGATTTTTTAGCTAAAGTTTGAAGAGGTGATTTTTTACAGCGCTTTATTTGCTTTCGTTTAATTTATCCATAGTAATTAGTTCGTTTTTCATTGAATGAGCACCGTATTAATTAATTCTTATTTGTAAGTATTTAATCAACTGATTTTACTATTAATTATACCCCAATTTATTCCAGCAGAAAAGAAGAAAACCTACAATGACTGACTTATGTTAGAAGCTAAAAGTTTATGCTAGAAACATTTCTGAAGTCAAAATTCAATAAAAAAATAATTTTATTGCGGACGACTGTATTAAAAAATCGATTAATTTGATCGAAAATGAGAATATATTTTTGATATGTCTATGGAATGGAGTGAAGTGAATGTTTACCCCGGCGGTTCGTGCGTCGAATACTCTCACCCATTCGGACGACATGATCTTGTCAACGTAGTCGTTGGCTCTTAATTTGCTGAACTACAGGTAAAAAAAAGGTGCGTGGAGTCCCTACGCGCGTATGAAGTTATACTTCTTAGTGATATTCAGAAATGCATATCATTTTGTATGAAAGAAAACTAGAAAACTTAAATTCACATTTTATAAATTTATTATGCACATAAAATGAAGAATAAAGCAAAGTCTAAATGAATGAATTTTGACTCAGAAAGTAGTTCCGTCTCTTCGTTGCGGAAGAGAATATGCAGCGTAATCATCTCTCTTTTGTTCTTCGCCAATTTGGCTTGTGAAGATCAATTTTTTGTTAGTGACATATTCATATGTGTACGCATATGTATGTTTGTATGCTTGTGATTTATTTGTTCGGCAATGTATGCAAATATATGTACATATAAGTATATATGAATGTATGAACATGGAAGTCAATGCGCGCACATGCGTATACATACACTCATATGAGCATGTGCAGATACACAAGATAGGATAGAAGATGTATGCTTTTTAATATCGTATACTATACAAATAAATATTTTTCTTACTAATAGAAATTAAAATAAAGAAAAATATTTATTTTTATAGTATACGATGTTAAAAGCAAAAATTTAAAAATTTATTCTGTCGGGATTCGAACCTGGGACCTGTGTTAGCATCTTGACCTTCCAAGCGCTTACCACCAACACCACCATTGATAATTACGTTGCGCTGACTTAAGTATGATTTGGTTATTCATGCAAGAAACATACGATGGGTTCTAATAATTTTGTTTAAGTATAGAAATATACATACTTTGTAGAACATTTGCTTTCGCAATAAATTTATCACAGCAATATACATATACATAATATGTATATACATATGCATAATATGTATATACATATACATAACATTGCTGTGATGCCCTGAGAAGTATAGTCTTAACAAATTTATTTTTAATTTTTTGCTTACTAATAGAAATTAAATTTATCACAGCAATATTATGTATATGTTTATGTATATTGCTGTGATAAATTTATTTTCTATTAGTAAGAAAAAAATATTTATTAGTATAGATTTCCAAAAGCACAGAAATGATTCTGTGAATTTATTCATTAAA
This sequence comes from Bactrocera dorsalis, assembly GCF_023373825.1. NCBI lineage: Eukaryota > Metazoa > Arthropoda > Insecta > Diptera > Tephritidae > Bactrocera > Bactrocera dorsalis. The sequence goes on from NC_064303.1 coordinate 39,172,470, forward strand.
ATCGCCACTCAGAAGTCATTTTATCCCTTGTAAGCGAGCGATTTTCTTAAATCTCACGCTCCCAGATAAAACCATATACCTCGTCCTCGTGGGTCAGTTTCAAAAACCACAGAAATGATTCTGTGTGATTCTGAAAGGCCAACGCAGAGTATTTCAACCAAAAGATACGTAAAATAGTTGAGAATTCGCAGAAAGGCAAACGAAAGAAAAAGAAGTATAACTTCAATAATGCACAAGCATACAAACATACATATGCGCACACATGTGAATATGTCACCTACCAAAAATTGAAACATTGTTCTACAAAAACAACAACAGCATAAGCATGGGACATTGTGTTGTGTTGCTGTGTCGGCCGAGCTGTGCCGAAAGAAACGAACAAACGATCGCCGATTGTCACCGCTTCGCCTGCTGCTCGCACATCTTCGCAGACAAGGTTGCGTTACATTCATATGGATGGAGCGAGGTTGCGCAACTTTGCGTTACTTTTATATGGAAGGTTGCGCAACCAGAATCTATCGCAACCTTTTCCGGCGTCGTATAAGATGTATAACTTCAAAAAACTTCATTCGGTCAATGCCGTGGCAATGTATTCCAAATTCAGACATCGTGGCATAAAGGCAGCTTCTTTTCGTGCTATCGAAAGCAGTTTTTAAATCGTCGAAGAGGTGGTGAGTATCGGTTCTGTTTTCACGAGTCTTTTCAAAGATTTGGCGCATGGTGAATATCAGGATAGTTGTTGATTTTCCACTATCAGTTTGTTGACGATGCGCTCGATAGAGCCTTATATGCGATGTTGAGGAGACTTATCCCACAGTAGTGCGCGCAGATTGTGGGATCTTCCTCTTTGTAGATTGAACAGAGCACACAAAAATTCCAATCGTCGGGCATGCTTTCGTCCGATCATATTCTGCAAAGAAGATGCTCTTCATCAATTCTTCGCCGTCGTGCTTGAAAAGCTCGGCCGGCAATCCATCGGCCCCCGCCACTTTGTTGTTCTTCAGACGGATAATTGTTATTCGGATTTGGGAATCGGGTTCACTATTTCCTGATATTATACTTTCACCCCCATTCAGCAGGTTGGAGAAGGGTTCCCTCTATAATGTTAGTATTGTGTCGTCATCAATCACTAGATCACCTCTGGGGATTATGAAAGAGTATATCAGAGCACAAAGAATTATAATTTGATAAGAAAAAGAAGTATGAAAATTTTTCATGCAACGACTCTTCAATTCATTCTCTAAATGTATGAAAAGCTTTATATTTTATAAAAACGATATTTTATTTACATATAATTAAAGTTAGTTGAAATAATGAAGTTGTAGTATCTTAGCATACGAACCGTAGGTGTATGACATATTATCGATAAAGGATTAGTAAAGCAAATATATGTAATATAATATAATAACAGAATTTTCATTGAAACTTTTTCTACGGTAAGCATCAGCAAACGCAGTAAAGTACAATTTTAGAAAAATATAGTTTGGGGGGCATCCGAAATAAGCCCTTATCGTTCGCGGTTGCAATGGCAGTGAGCCCATCTATTGTATTCAGCAAAACCGACCAAGCTAATAAAATTATTAATAGACTATATTTAACCAAAAATTTTTATTAAAGCGTGCAGCTATCAGTAAGAGGTTAAGGCAATAAATTACAGCTTATTGGACTTTTTGCTTGCTTAAAGCTTCGTCACAAATTTATGGTTGAAATTCGTTAATTACAAGCAAAGCCAAAAAACACTAAAATAGGATTTGTTCCCAAACATAAAAATACAATTGAAGTAAATTTTGAAATTTACCCATCGCTCGAAAACAAAACTAGCAAACAGAAATTCGCATCCCTCGAAATCACTCACCTACATAATCGGCGCTTACACCGATAACAATGAATGACGGAGTGGTGTATTTGTCTAACATTTTATTTATTTTAATTTGGGTTAATTTACTAATAGACATTTTCAGTGATTTTGACACAAAAGCACTCGGAAATTGTAATTAAATACATTTTTCTTAGTTAATAAAACTGTTCTTAGGAAAAAGACAGGACAGAACAAGACAAAACCAAAAACCACCAAGCCAAAGGCGCTCAAACACCAAGGTGTTACTTAATATCGTAGGACGGACGGTGGATGATATTTAATCGTAACATCGTAAGCATCATTCGTTGCTTTTGTTTTCATAACCATTCAGTGACATTACATTCACTCATTTGTAAAGTCATGCACACCTGCAAATACATACCACATGTGTACTAATAAAAAATACACACATATGTTGAGCTATTGTAAATATATGAATATTTCCTACAACACACCTGCGCTCGCTCAACCATATGTGGAATCATACATGTATGCACTTATATACTAAGAATACCAAGCGTATAGTTGGACATTTATAAGATTTGCAGATTTACTGTTTTGTTTTTTTTTTTTAGTTTAATAAGCGGAATATTTTAGAACTTAACAAAACCCTGGCTTACTTCGTTAAGATATTCAGCTACCTGTCTGATCCGCTGTTACTGTATGACATGGATAACGGACAAAGAAAATATGCGGTAACGGGTGGAGTTCCACAAGATTCTGAGCTTGTCCCATTGTTGTGGAACATATGGTGCAACGGGGTGCTGCATCTCTCAAGATATTGTCATAACTCTAGTGGAAAAAGAACTTGACCAACTTGAAAACCTCTGCAAAAAACCGTCAACTCGCTGGGAAAAAAGCAGAAGCTGTGCTGGTCACAAGCAGGAAAAAGCTCGAAGACATCAAATTATATAACGGGTGGGCCATATAAAATTTTAAATTTAAAAAGTCAATAAAAAACGACTTGATATTTTTCAAAGGTATTACATTTATTTAAAAGGTTGTTTTATGAAATTAATTTGTGGGAAACAATTTCGGACAAATGACCACCACGGCAGAGTTTACAGTAGCTTATCCGATCCACCCAATTTTGGAGTACTTTCTCGATGGTTTCAGGCTTTATGGCAGCTACAGCAGCCTGAATATCGTACTTTAGATCTTGAATTGTTTTTGGATGGTTGGAGCAACATTTATCTTAAACAGCTCCGCACAGAAAATAGTCCAACGGAGCTAAATCGCAACTTCTGGGAGGCCAATTCACATCACCTCTTTTGCTGATTACACGATTTTCGAAGATAGGGCGTAAAAGATTGAGTGTAGCGTTTGCTGTATGGCACGTAGCGCCGTCCTGCTGGAACCAAAGGTTGTCCAAGTCTTGCTCTTCAATTTGCTTCAAGAAAAATTCGGTTAACTTTGCGCGATATCGCTCACCATTGATGGTTACGGCGTTTCCTTTTTCATTTTCGAAGAAAAATGGACCGATGATTCCACCAGACCAAAATCCGCACCATACAGTGATTCGTGCTGGGTGCATTGGCTTCTCGACGATTACGTGCGGCTTTTCTGTGCCGCAAATGTGACAATTCTGCTGCTCCATCGAGGCAGAAATAAGCCTCGTCCTAAAAGATGATTTTTCGGTAAAATTTACCATCCTCGGTTTTTTTTTTTAAGTTTTCAATATTTCCCCGTTTTCTTCTTGTGAAAAACGACCCACTTCGTAAATTTTAGACTTACTGAAAATCTGTCACTTTCCGAATGGTATTTGACATTTCCAATGTCGAAATATAGATAATTCAAATTTAAAACGTTAGATGGCCCACCCTGTATTAACGCCCATAGTATCATGACCTAGAAGGCGCTAAAATACCTAGGAGTGCTAATAGACAATGTTCCAAAAGACTGAGAAGACTGAACAGGCGATTAGCGGTGGAGAAATAGGTGGACGAAAGGCCAACAAGCCTCAATGAATGGCAAAAAAGTTGAGACGCATTGTTCCTTCTGTGATAGCATGAAAATGAAAAGTATGAAAAGGAAAGAGCCGATCTAGAGAAATTGACCACGGAATAAATTGTGTCGAATAACAAAATGCGGCTATGACTAAATCGAAACTAGTGTGGAATAGTGTAAGAGCGTGGTGTGTTATAGTTCTGAAAGCGCTAAGAGGAAAGAGTGGCAACGTAACAAAATAAGAAGAATAAATGAGGAGTAGGCGTAATAAATAGCGATGTAATGATTCACAGCAGTTCCGTGGAGCAAATTACAAGCAATGACGATGGAATTAAGGGTGGTAGGTGTATTGGTCTCCGCTTCTGCGACCAATATGAGTCGTACATACAGTCTGAAAATTGCTGTATCTTTCGAAGATTCCTCTTTAAAATCACAAAAACAAAAACAACACAAACAACAACTATATTATCGTTCGAGATATATAGTTTACCAAAATAGGTCTACAAAGTGGCTTCCAAAATAAACAGGGCTTTTGGCTCTAGCGGCCTCTGGTGGCGCCAACTACGAGGTATGACAATTAAGTAATGATATTGATTCCTTAAAAACCGTATATTTGAAAGTTATTCTACAACTCTGCCATCTCATTCAGGTGGCTGTTGAGGGCGGTGTGGCACGGCGCGTTGTCGTGATAAAGGATCCAGTTACGAGCGATGTCTGGGCGCACCCTGTTTACACGTTTTCGCAATCTTTCGAGTACTTGGCAACAGTAGACTTGATTCACAGTTTTCCCAGGTGGAACGAACTCTTTGTGGACGATTCCACGGCTATCAAAAAAGTCAATAATCATTGTTCTCATCTTCGACTTGCTCATGCGAGCTTTTTCGGGCGGGGGACGCGCGGGGACAACCGTTGTGAGCTTTGGCGTTTGGTTTCCAGGTCTAAGAGCACTATCACCATACACTTTTATAATTTTAGCGTACGTTTCTGAAGCTGTTTCGCCCAATCTGGCGCAAAATTTTATCGCAACGCGTTGCTCTTGATTTTGTTTTTCCATTTTCGACAATTTTAATTACCTGCAAAGTAGCAGCTGTTAAATGTGCTTCCGCAGCATAAAGGTAAGGTTGAGCAGCTTCTTACGCTTCCTCAGTGAGCCTCAGTTTATCGTTTCATCGTTCGAAAGTGAAAACTAAGGTAAAATAACTCTATAAGTTATGTGAATACTCATTGCTGCTTATTCTAGTAAGCATATCTTATACAGGTTTTGTCCAGGGGAAGCACTAAAAGCCTCTAAAATCATGAAAAGAAATAAATATGACTTTCAGTTATAAAACGCTGAAACCACTACAGAGAAATCACTTTCGCGTGCAAAGAAGGCGACATGCTGAGATTTGATTCTTTTTATTAAAAAATGCTTCCGGACTTTTGTGTGAGTTATGGCTTTTCGTATGCAGGTTTTACATATTGGGACTTATATGTTTAAAATTAATTTGATTAACTGAAATATTATTGCAATGTCTTGTGAAGAATTTTTTTTTTTACCCATTTACGGTTGGTTTTGTTTTTTAGGGAGTCCAAAATGAAATTGTTGCCAAGGGACTACTTATTGCGGTGAAAAAGTCGTTTTGTCGCATCTTATTCAGAATTGTACTAACCGTTAAAAGGTTACTTTGATTTCACAAAGCAGATGGCTGCAGTCCTTGATAACGAGAGGCTCTTTGATCAGTAGGTCAGTTGGACATTAAACTACTATAATAAGTAAAATATAGAAAACTATAGGTCCGAGAAACTCTTACTTGACGTGGCTTTTTAAGGGATGTCGTTGAACCTATTTTTCAGATTACCAAGCGAGAAAATATGCTGTAAACCCTAGAAGACTTTCTGGAAATACATTCTTTAACGAGTCTTGCACTGAAACGTATCTTTCATCCACTCCTTCTTTATTAAAAGGGATCACTAGAATACTAATATATGGCTTTCTAACCGTCTATTCTATGTGTAGTTTTAATATAACAAATTTATGTTTTGAAATTAAGACCTTGATATTAAGTAAACTTGAATCCAAATATTCCTTCACCATTATTTATATTTTGCCAACGCAGAAAAATAAAAATTCATTATTTATAAAAATAAAAAAACTTGATGTTCATATCTCAGTTTCTATTACCGTTCCATGCAGTAAGAAACACTATTTGCACAATCCCAAACAATTCAATAAGTGACCACAAACAAATATGTATTATAAGCTCTTTCCAAACTGTAAGCACACACAGACGCATACTGCAATGTCATGCAGTGGGTGTCTCGCACAAATTTACTTGCTATTGCAAAAGTGCAACCAAATTTACGATATATTTTCACTATTTATTAGGTCTACAACTTTTCTTCCGCCGTTTTTTTTTTGTAAATTTAAGGATTTATTTTGTATAAACGGTCCAAAAGTGTTTTCCCTTATTCCCTCAAAAAGCAATGCTTAATTAACACAGGAAATGCTTAATGATCCATTTTTTTTGTAAACTAACACAAGTTGCTTTACAAAAATTCTGTAATTTTCTAATACCTAATAGAAATCATATAGATGGTAGTAGTATACCAAGATCGATATAAAACAATTTAATCAATTTAATCGACCAGAGTTTGACCCTAGAGGCATCTATTGGAAAACGGCGGAAGCAAAGTTGTAGACCTAATATCTTTTTCCCTCCAGTTCTAACTTCTTTCGCCCTCCTAGTTTGTGCTTCTCTCAATATTTCCTTCGATATAAAATTGGCCTTGTTATTGTTGGAATCAATTCCTTCCTTTATTCCCTTCAATATTTTCTATTATTTGCACCACGTTTTACATCTATGTGTTTTCTTTCTTACGTATATGTTTTGTAAGATTAGTTTAATCTTTATGGTAAATTGTAACAACAAAAATTACTAATATTAGTTTCTTTTAAAATTTGCTGTTCTTCAATTCTAGTATTTGACAACGTGCACATGTAATTTTACAAAAGACATGCCTCATTCTATAAGACCTTCAACTGATGAAAATATAAAAAAAAACAGGTAAGGAAGGGCTAAGTTCGGGTGTCACCGAACATTTTATACTCTTGCATGATAAAGTGATAATCGAGATTTCATTATCCGTCATTTACATATTTTTTTATTTTGCTGTAAAATTAATTAGAAATAAATTGTGAGAGATTTACCGATATTTTCGGTGAAAACTTAGGTTAGGTTAGGTTAGGCACTGAGTTCTTCGTGTTCGATATCAGGGGCCTAGAAAAATTATAATCCGATCACGACAATTTTTCCACAAGGGATACCTCAGCTCAAATACCGTATTTGTGTAAAGTGTTATTCCGCTATCATCATTGGTTCCTAATGTATATATTATACAGGGAAGACATCAGATGGAATTCAAAATAGCGTTGTATTGGAAGAAGGCGTGGTTGTGAACCGATTTCACCCACATTCCGTAGATGTTATCAGGGTGTTAAGAAAATATTACATACCGAATTTCATTGAAATCGGTGGTGTAGTTCCTGACATATGGTTTTTGGTCCATAAGTGGGCGATGCCACGCCCATTTTCAATTTAATAAAAGCCTGGTTACAGCTTCTTTCTGCCATTTCTTCCGTAATATTTAGTGTTTCTGACGTTTTTTGTTAGTCGGTTAACGCACTTTTAGTGATTTTCAACATAACCTTTGTATGGGAGGTGGGCGTGGTTATTATCCGATTTCTTCCATTTTTGTACTTTAAATGGAAATGCCTGAAGGAAACGACTCTATAGAGTTTGGTTGACACAGCTATAGTAGTTTCCGAGATATGTACAAAAAACTTAGTAGGGGGCGGGGCCACGCCCATTTTTCCAAAAAATTACGTCGAAATATGCCCCTCCCTAGTGCGATCCTTTGTGCCAAATTTCACTTTAATATCTTTATTTATGGCTTAGTTATGACACTTTATAGGTTTTCGGTTTCGGCCATTTTGTGGGCGTGGCAGTGGGAAGATTTCGAACTTAACCTTCTTATGGAGCCAAGAAACACGTGTACCAAGTTTCATCATGATATCTCAATTTTTACTCAAGTTACAGCTTGCACGAACGGACGGACCGACAGACGGAAAAACCAGCCGAAACCAATCAAAAAATACAAAGCAAGATGATGCTCATTGTTTTTTCGATATTCGTGGTTTGATGCATCATGAATGGAGGGACAGGTGATCAATAAGAAATCCTATTTGGCCGTGTTTAGGTATTCATTAAAAACTGCCGGAATTTTGGGGGAACAACTCATAGATTTTTAATGATGAATAAGGATGGAGATATAGTAAACCAAAACTCATTGAAGGATCTGGAAGTAAACCCATAAGTGCAAAATAAAATAAAATTAATTATTAAATATTTTGCGTTTTATTCACAATTTTCGGGACTTTTTTGAGACAATATATTTCCATTCTTAAAAACATGCTGCTGTAATTAAAAACGTGCGCTGAGTGAAAATTCGTGTTCTGTTTGTTTTACTTATGGATGCAATATTTATCTGAGTAAAATTCCGCTTTAAAAATGATATGTAGATATGCAACAGAAAGTAATTAAAAATATAAATTATACAGAAACATGCAGTTTATTCATAAAAATATGATGGCAACTTAAGGTTAAATATTCATTTAAAGGCGTATTAATTTACTAGCAATCGCAATCAAATTATTTGTTAATTTTTTCGCATTCATTCTCGTCATTTAAAAATTATAACCGCTCCTTTTTCTACACAAAAAAAAATCGCCAAGCACCCCAGCTACTTTTCTCATATAATTTCTGATTACATACAAGTATATAATTAGATGATTATTAGCATCATCGCCATTTCACCACTTCTTCGATTGAATTTGCTGTCGTCTTTTTTATTATTTGACTATTCATAAATTGTATTCATTTCCTTTTTCTTTTAACTCTGTTATGTTTCCAACATTCTTTTATATATAGCACTTTATTGATGTTTACCGAAGTAAATTTTCTCCGCGTACGTATATTTGTTCAATTGGTTTTAGCTTATGAGTCCCTCATCTTTGAAAGCTAATAAACACTTACGTTTGTGAACATTTGTGCTACGTTTCGATGTTATTATTTTACTACAACTTATTATCGCGTTAGTGTCTTAACAATGGTGGTGGTGTGGTATGAAAGAAGATCTGCGATAAAAACTTATGATTCGATTATGAGTTCTTCATTGTACTTTTTCTGTTTTCGTGAGTTATTGAGTATATTTCTACGCAATAGGTGGAATACATACATACATATATTTACCATTAAATAAGGCAAAAAGGATACTTAATGCACAAATATTGATAAGAAGGAAAATTTTTACACAAAGGCAACTGGAATTTTATTTGAAGTCATCAATGGAGAACGACTTCCCAATCCTCAGCTAAAGATCGGCGGAACCACTTACAATTTCAATGCGACTGCTAATGTGGTTAACTGGAGAAACAATTTCGAAAAATTAAGTCAAAATCGTCATGTTGCAATATGAGTGGGTGCTACATTGCCTGTGTTTCTATTAAATATGTTTTGGTTGTTTGGTCAAAATATCTCTAATAAAATTGTTTAAATTTCTAAAGACTTTATTTTATATATGTATAAGTAGTAAACTAAATGTACATTTGAAGTAAATGAGTGTTAGTGATCCACCTTATAAATACTGAAAAGCAGACAAATGACAGAAAATTAAAATATCCATATAAAAGTCTTGGAAAAAAGAAGCATATTTAAAAACGTTCTCCACATTACTCCTTAATTCATACACACATAGAGACATGAACAAACACGCCCATAAAACTGTGCTAATGCTGCTGTTTTACGCACAAAGCTTCAAAATTTTATTGATATTATAATTAAGTATATTAACTACCCTCTTCTGTAGCACAGTACTTACTTACCTTTATTTATTGAATCAATTCGTGTAGCACCCATACATCGAGCTTCTTAGTGACTCCAAGCTTCTTGAAGCGTGGCGCCTTTTGGACCACCTCTACACCAGAACGAAAACGTTGAAACAATCGTTGTGCGGTGGAAATGGAAGCTGTATCGGGTCCATAAACTGCACAAATTTTACTGGCGGCTTGAGATGCATTTTTGCCTTTATCGTAGTAGTACTGTAAAATAGGCCGTATTTTCTCTTTATTTTGCTCCATGTTTGTGACGCTATAAATCACGAACGACTTAAAAGAAACGACAATCAATCAAACACGTGTTAGCGCATGAAATGAGCTTTCCAAAAGGGTATAGCAACCTAATATGTATTTTTGTCGTAGTGAAACCAGCCCTATAGTCACGCATGATTTGGTCGGCAAAATAATCGTTGAACCACTAGACGATCATCAAGCCTCATTGACTGAGCACTATAGAAGACGGATAACACTCATTCTTTGAAGAGCACTAACACTTAGACAGAAACTCCTGTCTACAGGTATTAAATATAATGAATGACATGTATGTACATTTAGCAACAAAGGGTGAAATATCCACTAAACCATTTTCAATTTAATCTGCCAATGAGAGTTGTAATTGTTTCCCTTCTTTGCTAGAGAATGAGAAAAAATTGTTGTATGTGATTTGTACAATAGTGTAGCTATAGCAACATAGCTGCAACAATTATTAACGCTATGCTTTTGCATATTATTTTTTTTTTGAAGTTTTCGCGTGCTATTTTTGATGAAGGCACTCTTGGATTATGTATAGAAATCTGCAAAAGCTTTGCATCTATACAGTGCAATGCGGTTGTCATATGTTTATTTTGTTTCTGATTTCTTATGGCGTTTATGTTATTTTCGCTGTTCCGCTGGCTTTGTCGTTGACACTTAGCAGGTCTTCACTTATAAGTTGTTTATTTCGAATCTACTACTTATGTGAATGCGTGACTATACATATATCTATTTTAGGTGCTGGTTTTAGTATCAAATGAATGCACTTTAATAATTTTCAAAACAATCAAAATTATATGCTTGTAAAAATTGGCTACACCTCTAAATGCTACGTATTAGCCCTGGATCAAATATGGAATTAATATTATTTTTACTTCTTTAGTAATGATAAACTTAAGAATATTAAAATATCAAATTTTACATAATAACTTGTGGAGTCATCAACTAGATAGTGGAATATTCATTTTCAACAGCATGTTACTTAAGTAAATTTCCGAATTTGAGAAAATATATATATTTACATAAAGCGATGTTTAGCTATAGTCTTTCTTCTCTTCTTTCAAGTACGTCGTAAAGTCATTTTCAATTCTAAAGTGTAATAATCTTTGTTTTGTTGACCTTCAAGATGTATCATAAAATTTGAGCAGAGCAATAATATTTCGTTTAACAGAAAAGTGATATAAGCAGCTGGTCAAAAACTTAATTCATTTCCTTCGTTTAAAATAAAATTGGAATACGTGAGAAAGAAACAAAAAGTTCAAACCTGATACGAATATTTTTTTAATCTGATTAATTAAAAAAAAATGTATGTATATGGTTCATATTTTACTTTTTTATGAAAAATTTCGGTTGAACTCGGTTTGTGTGTTCAAGATGCTTAAATTTCCTACTTCATCTTGTCAATTTTATAACATAAGTGTGAAAAGCCAAAGAATAATCCAAAGGAATATTTTTTCTGATAATTACTTTGCAGACATCATATTATATATAAAACGCCTTGCATTCTGTAATTTAATTTTCCTTGAATTTGTCGTCATCAGGCAATGGAAATAAACATTTAAAGACTTATGCATATTCTTTACCCCAAATATAAAAATGAAAATCTTAAGGGTAAATCTATTAGATGCGTTAGAAGCGTAACAGCAATGCCAGCGATGGAGGCTATGTCTACGGTAATTTATCATAAATCAAACAGGTATTTCATTTAAAAATATACTTATATATCTATAAGGCAATTTGTGCCTAAAATGTTTCCATTCCACGTCGCAGCACAAATTTTGGAACAATTTCTACCTTTGACATTTAAGAGTAGGCTTGGGAATATTTATGACACTCCCACGCTGGCACGCCGCAATGGAACTGTAAGAAATATCTGCAACGCCATCTTTTGAGGCTATGAAAGTGTTGGATTTGCATGCAGACGATGCATATGGTCGGACGAAAGCATGCCCAACGACTGGAATTTAAGTGTGCTATGTCCAATCCATATAAAGGGAGACCCCACGATCTGCGCTAACTACCGTGGGACAAACCTCCTCAACATCGCGTGTAAGGTTCTATCGAGCGTATTGTGTGAACGATTAAAGCCTACCGTCAACAAACTGATTGGACCTTATCGTGCGGCTTTACACCTGTGCCAAATCTTAGAAAAGACCTGTGAAAAGAGAATCGGTACGCACCAACTCTTCGTCGATTTCAAAGCTGCTTTCGACAGCACGAAAAGGAGCTGCCTTTATGCCGCGATGTCTGAATTTGGTATCCCCGAAAAATTAATACGGCTGTGTAAACTGACGTTGAGCAACACGAAAAGCTCCGTCAGGATCGGGAAGGACCTCTCCGAGCCGTTCGATACCAAACGAGGTTACAGAGAAGGCGACTCTCTATTGTGCGACTTTTTCAATCTGCTGCTGGAGAAAATTATTCGAGCCGCAGAACTGAATCGAGCAGGTACAATCTTTTATAAGAGTGTTCAGCTGCTGGCATATGCCGATGATATTGATATCATCGGTCTCAATACCCGCGCCGTTAGTTCTGCTTTCTCCAGACTGAACAAGGAAGCAACGCAAATGGGTCTGGCAGTGAACGAGGGCAAGACGAAATATCTCCTGTCATCAAACAAACAGTCGTCGCACTCGCGACTTGGCTCCCACGTCACTGTTGAATGTCATAACTTTGAAGTTGTAGATAATTTCGTCTATTTAGGAACCAGCATTAACACCACCAACAATGTCTGCCTGGAAATCCAACGCAGGATCACTCTTTCCAACAGGTGCTACTTCGGACTGAGTAAGCAATTGAAAAGAAAAGTCCTCTCTCGACGAACAAAAGCCAAACTCTATAAGTCGCTCATAATTCCCGTCCTGCTATATGGTGCAGAGGCTTGGACGATGACAATAACCGATGAGTCGACGTTACGAGTTTCGAGAGAAAAGTTCTGCGAAAGATTTATGGTCCTTTGCGCGTTGGCCACGGCGAATATCGCATTCGATGGAACGAAGAGCTGTACAAGATAACGATGACATTGACATAGTGCAGCGAATTAAAAGACAGCGGCTACGCTGGCTAGGTCATGTTGTTCGGATGGATGAAAACACCAACTCTGAAAGTATTCGACGCAGTACCCGCCGCGGGAAGCAGAGGAAGAGGAATACCTCAACTCCGTTGGAAGGACCAAGTGGAGAAGGACCTGGCTTCGCTTGGAATATCCAATTGGCGCCACGTAGCGAATAGAAGAAACGACTGGCTCGCTGTTGTTGACTCGGCTATAATCGCGTAAGCGGTGTCTACGCCAGTAAAGAAGAAGAAGAAGTATATTTTACAATTTATTTACAAGCAGTGCAGGCAATTTTAGTTAAAAATGTATACTATACCCATTGCGCACAACAGTAGATACATATAGTACAGTTCCACCAGCTCTTTTAGGGTATATAAAAATTGCCAATGTGTTTGTATGACGCCGCATGTAACGTCTGAAACCTTAGAGAGTATATAAATTAATAACCAGGGTGACGAGCTAAGTCGATTTAGCCATATTTGTGTAACTGTCCGTATCTATCTGTATATATATTGTATAGTCGAAAAAGTCTTTGCGTATTTTGTCTATACATATTGTTGCGGTCGTTTATATCCAAGAAGAATGCTACGCAAGCCACCAATGAAATTGGTGAAGTTTGCGGAGACGATGCTGTATCAGTTCGTGCAGCACAAGAATGGTTCGCTCGCTTCTGTTCTGAACTGATGAAAGTTTCACACTGATTGAATAATGTCTCTAGCGGAAAAATGGCAAAAATTGGTCGACCAAATGGTAAATATTTGCTTAATTGCTTATTATTATAAAATTAAAAAAATAAGTTGAATTTTGACTAGAAATACTAAATGACTATATATACTATATGTTCATTGGCAAAAGAAAGCAGTAAAGCGGCATAACAAACCAATAAATTAAGACATAGAAATGTAGTTTCGCACAGGAGAATGCAGTCATCACACAACTCACATTCATCACACAACACAACATTCATAGCACAACCTACATCATCATACCACGCAACAAACCAACCACACTACACACACACCATAATCGTTTTCACCACCCAATCGATCAAAAAGAATTGGTTAGATCGGGGTGGCCCCCAATTGGATTTACGCCGGTATTAGAAACGTTTCGCCATTTTCGACCGCTGATCGTCCGTACAGTTCAAATTACGGGTTACAGTGTAAAAATTGGACAAAAGGCTTGGCACCACCCAAGTTTTGGTGAAATCACATATCTCGTTCGGCCGACCGATTTCTACTAAATTATTAAGTACGTGGCATTCTTTCCATATCCCAATATCACAGTACAAAAATGGGTAATCAAAAATGGGAAATCGGTACACAACCACACCCACTTTCCATAGAGCATTTGATTCTTTCAATATTAAGTACGAGTATACAAATAAAGAACCAATAAATATAACCAAAACAACTTTGCGTGAATAATGCCCTCGTTATATGCCATCGTATGACGAAGAATAGCTCAAACCCAGCAGAAACTGTTGAAGCCTTTTGACCGAAAATATCAGGCAATGAATGGTATATACAATTGAAATTCAAAGAGAATCCTTTCCTGACAAGTCAATACTTCCTGGGCCTTCATATAACCAGCATTAAGATTTTCGAGCTTCCGGTTGACTTTATACTGCATGTATCGGTCAATATTTGAGTACTCTCAATGAAAATACGGAACATGTTTTACTTATAACAGCGTATATTTATGTAAATTAAATTGGCCGAAAACTTGATCCAGCACCTACATATATAACTAATATTAGGATTTTCGAACTTCCGGCTAACTTTACTTCATAATGAAACGCAGAAAACATTTTTTAGTAAACAGTCGATTGTGGGACGTAGACGATCTACAATTTTTTCTTGAACAACCATTAATTTCACCTAAATTGACATTTGGTTGTATATTTTGGTCTAATGGAATCATTGATACATACTAATTTGAAAATAAAAGTTTATCTTGGCAACATCTGGTTTCAACAATATGCTACGAGTCACAAAACAAGTGCAACCACCGAGTTTTACGAGCAAAGTTTGAAAATTCGATTATTTAAAAATGTGTGGCAAAGAATGGCCTCCAAGAGGTTGTGATTTAATAAGTAGCCATTGTTTCTTAGTACTCGAAAATTGAGTTCATCGAACTCGTTCCTGTAAAAGAAACCGTGAAGGCTATTTTAATAATGTTATTTTCATAAATTTTAAAATTGGATTGGTACTTCACATCAAATAAAAAAAAATTATTTCATTATACACTAGTGTGAATGTGTGGGAAACCCTTTTATATGCAATTGAAATAGTAATGGAGTAGTAAAGTGACAGGTATTGCAATAGTTGAATGATTCGCCGAATTCTTGATATTATATATTGTATGTATATGGTTGCAAAAATGCGTATATGAGTACTTATGCTATTATCCCGCTGCATGGACGCAAGTGCTGCATCAGTGACATACATAGTACATAAAAGACCCTTAACCCTGAAGAGCGGCCTGCGAGATATAAAGTTTCTAGGAGTTACATGGTCATTTAAACAAGCTTTGTCAATGATGAAAAGTCAAATCATAACGATAAAGTACTTAGCCGTACTTATGGGTACTTAAGCTTCGTAAGTTTTTATCTTTAACTTTTCTTATTCAGCAAAAGAGCAGATAAACTACAAGACGTGTATAAACATAAATTGAAACTACAATTATGTAATACATACATGTACTCAGTTTACTACTAACTACTACTAAGTTTATTCATTTATTCAAACAAAAAGCTAAACAGTAGTAAAAATTTGGTGCAAATTTATTACAGCTAAACTTTGTTTTTTTGTGTCATATCAAAACAATCACTCGTGTTTATTATACACATGGCTTTCTGAAGTACATAAGTTGCATTGGGTGCTTTTTACAATAAGTAAAATGATTCAACAAAGAAGTTCCATTAAATTTTGTTAACAAAGTCTGACTAATTTTTGATTATAGTAGTATATTTATTTGTATAACAGCTTTATTTTCATAATCAAATATTTATTGCAAACTCGTACGTGGCGTATGAGTAACTTTCGTGCTTTTAGATAAGAAGGAAGATGAGGCAATGTTTAGCAGTGAAAAGGATAAACCATCGATCTTATTTTGCAAATTCTACGTAAGTAGTACTTGCTCCTTGCCAAAAATCGACGAATAAGCAGCGAAGAACACTTTTTACAAACGCAAATAGCCGAGCTCATAAAACACGACTGATTTTAGCGGCTGCTTTAGAAAAGGTATGCAACGGGCACGGAATGTATATCAATAAAATAAAACTGTACAGTCCAAAACTGCAAATTTATTAAAATACTCGCTATTTTCTGAACACAAGTCATACTATATATATGTATGATAAAAGTGAATGGATAACGGAGAGCAAAGAACACACCAATAACACATTAGTACTTCTAAGAATGTAAAGCTCATATTATTGGTTTTTATTAAAAAGAGAAAGAAAACAAATAAAGAAGGGCTAAGTTCGGTTACAACCGATCATTTTATACTCTTGCAACTTGCGAGAATCAATTCCCGGGATATTCTTTCTAGTGGCGGCAAAACTTTATGCTAAAATATCTTGCGAACGAATTCAACAATCCTATTTTTACCATATATACGTAAAATTCAAATGTATTGCAAACACGAATCAAAATTTTAATTTTCGAAATAAAAATAGAATCGCTGATTTACTTATTGAATCGCTGATTTACAGGTATGTGCTATGCACTTTTGAGAGCATTAATCAAAACACAGCGAGAAGTTTCGTTTGTTTGAAAAAAAAAATAATTATTATGTACATTAATGTTGTTTCTTTCATACTAATCCCATTCGATATTATGCACTTATGCCAGAACTTTTCCAATCGTCGAACACTTCTTAAACTTTATTTTTGGCATAGCCTTTTGTTCTTTAAGCGATGGAATTATAATGTCATTTACCATATGCTTGTAAAAGAACGGCCCTTTACAGTTCTCTTTATTTTCAGAAGTAGGAAAAGGATCACACGAAGCCATGTCTGGCGAATATGGAGGCTGGAGCATAGAGCATTAATTTACGAACAAGGAAAAAGTGTGAGCTTTCAATAAACAAAAACCGGCAAACTCATAAAGACGTAAATAATTAGCGGACGATATACACAAAGTATGCAATGAATACCTGTGCCCGAAAAATTGTACATTGTATTTATTTTGAAAATGCTTCATTTATTCTTCCAAATCAATTTCATCCCCTTCAAAGTAATCCCCTCCAGATGCAATGCATTTATGCCAACGGATTTTCCAATCTTCGAAACACTGGTTGTAGACACTTTCCGGGATGGCCTTCAGTTCCGTCTTCGCTGCGGCTTGAATCTCCTCTATCGTATAAAAACGGTGTCCCCGGAGCGGTCTTTTGAGCTTGGTGAACAGCCAGAAGTTGCACGGCGCCAGATCAGGTGAATACGGTGGTTGCGGAACGATATGGGTTGAGTTTTTGGCGAAAGGATCACGAATTACGAGAGCAGTGGTGTAAAAACAAAGAATTGTCTTTCCACGCTTTCCGCGGATAGCGTTACGCAAACGACGGATAACGTTCAAATAATATTCCTTGTTGACTGTTTGACCGGTTGGAAGGAATTCATAATGCACAACACCACGATAATCGAAGAAAACAGTCAACATGGCCTTGATTTTTGAGCGGCTATGGAGCGCTTATTTGGTCTTGGCTCTTTTTTGGCCCGATATTCGCTCGATTGATCGGTTGTTTCGGGGTCGTAAGCATAGATCCAAGTCTCATCGCCAGTCATAATGCATTTCATGACACCCTGGTAGTCAGAAAGCATCGTTTCACACACTTCAACGCGACGCCTTTTTTCCAAAAAACTCAATGTTTTCGGTACCAGTCGAGATTTGGCGCGCTTGAGGCCCAAAACATCCTTCAAAATGGTATTGGCTGAGCCTTTCGATATGCCAACTTCATCAGCAAGGTCTCTAATTGTTAATCGACGGTTTTTCAACACCAAATCTTTGATTTGTTGAACGTGAGTTTCGTCGGTTGAGGTTGATGGCCGCCCTGGACGCTCTTCGTCTTCGACACGTTCACGGCCGGCTTGGCACTCACTATACCACTTCTAAACATTTTTTTTAGACATAGCCTCATCACCAAAGGCTTTCTGCACCATCTTCAATGTATCCGCAGCAGAAAATTGTTTCCGTAAGCAAAATTTTATGCAAATTCTTTGCTCAACAAATTTCGACATCGCAATAAAAGAAAAACTCACTTTTAGCAGCTCACAAAACGACACGTATCTCAAACACTAATGAATATTTTGACATCAAATTTGACATAAATGTCCTTCGACGCGCGCAGTTTCAATTCAAATGTCACCTTATTTTTTGGGCACAGTCTTCAAAATTTTATCAAATTTCATGTGCTTACATTCCAGCATGACATAAAAAAAATTTTAATTGAACACCTTAAACCCGAAAAATTTTAAAACATTAATTTTTTTCGGAACACACCTCGTATATGATATAAGTTAAAGAATAAAGGGGCGAAAAAATTATACCAATAATATAAGTGTCAAGTGTCAAACCATAATATGGGTTTATATTGAAAAGAGAGAGAAAAATAAATTAATAGAAATATGTATTTGTTTTTAGTTGAAACGTCGCTTGGAAAATAAACATATACTTTCTGTCTGTAGAAGTCACCAAACCAAATGTGACAAGTATTAATTGTTATAACACCTTTACGTTCTCGGTCAAGCTTGTTGCCAACATCTTAATAAAAATTTTGTTATACCAAGTAATAGAAAATACAGCAAAGTACCACTGTAGAAAAATAAAGTTTGGGTGTTATCCAAAGTCAGCCATTAAAATAAAATTATAATAAACAATAATTCAACAAAAAATTTCACTTACAAGTGCAGCTGTCTAGAGCAGTTCAACGCAATGAAGTACAGCTCATTGGGGTTTCGATTACAACTGCTTATTTCATTCCAAATGCAACTATTTTCAACCAGCTCAAAGTAAAAGAAGAAATAAAAACAAAATAAAATGAAATAATTAACCCTTAGCACATGAAATCCCAACAATAATTCTTTGAAAAACGTGTATGGTTGAAACTCTTGATTTACAAGCGAAACTAAAAAGCCGCAAAAAAGTTTTGTGCCAAACAAAAAAGTATAACTGGTTGGAGAAACTCAAAATCACTCACTCGCATAATCAGCGCTTAAGTCAATAGCAATGAATTGCATTTAGAACTCGACTGACATAGTGGTGTTAAATTTGAAGGGGTGATCATTTTTACATATTGCATAGAGAGCGAGCTGAGACGATTAAACTATGTGCATCAATCTCTCCGTCTGTATATATGTATACGAACTAGTTCGTCCGTTTTTAAGATCAGAACTTTTGCGCATATCCTTTTCTCAGCAAGAATGTTTTCATTTTTCGAAATCGCCGATATCGGATCACTATAGCTGTCATAAAAAGAGCACGATCGCAAACAAGTTACATATTACCACTATACATATATCTATAAAGTCAATGAAATGAATGACGAATGAGTGAGTGAGACGAATAAACGATACTCAACATATTGACCTAAAAATCAACAAACTTATTGCTTTAAATAAACGTAAATCAAGTGTGGCAACCTATAGCTGGATCTCTACACTATCTATAGAAATGAGGTTTTGTGATTTTTGAAGGGTTCCATATTAAAAGCTTTGTGTTTCTTTGTAATTAAATTGATCAAGAAAGGAAGAGCACAGAAGGAGGAAAAATAAGAGAGTGGTTTATAGAAATATATAAATAAGAAATATAACTTAAATTTTTTTCGACAACGTGTATTTATTCTTCAAATTTTCTCGTACAAGCTTAATAAGAATAATATAAGTTAGTCTTAAGATGAATTTCTTAAATAAAAGTTGTATGTATATATTATACTAACAAAACGGGTGCAGTCGCTTCCCAAAAAAAAAAAAAACAATAAATGAACCTACCTACCTACAAAAGTTAATAAAGTGGAACTATTAAAAATAATAATTTTGTGAAGTTAAATAAAAATCTAGAATAATTGAACCAAAACAAAAAGAAATAAATAGGAAAGCTAAATTTCATTAAATCAAAACTCTGTTAACTATTAACTTAACTACATACATAACCTACAAGAACTACATAACTAGGGTCGAAATCAACAAATTATAATTTTTTTTTTTTTGAAGTGAAAAACTGTATTTAACTTTCATAGTTCAGTAACGTACACCGAAATTCCAAAAATTAAAATAAAATAAATGAAACAAAACATTTTCTAAATTATATAATTCGGCAAATAACATTTTTTGTACTACAATTAAAAAAAAAAATCATATTGAAATAAAATAAGAGACTAGTTAACACCAGCACTTACTTGTTAAGTCACTCCAGAATAAAAACACTGTTTTTTGCATTATGGCCAAATGACTGCCTTTTAATTCTTTAAGGAATTTATTTGCACAAGCTTTTCACAAAATGTGTTTGAAATAAAAGGTCACAAGAAAAATCTCCCTGGTCGGATACCAGTGGAGGGACAGTAAATGCGTGGAAGAATCGTATATTGATGAGCTCCTTGGTCGGATACCAATGGAGGTTGTACCAAGTATATTTGTAGAAAAAAATCGAATTTAAGTTGACTGAAGAAAACTGAGCGAAGCTGCTGCGCGCCGAAAATAGCCAAAAAAACGTCCGCTGATGTTAATCGCTCGTAGATCGTGTTCGAAAAAAGCGGCCTCTTCCAGGACAAGGCTTTTTGCTCGTTGGGCTGTGGAGAGTTATGGTGGGTTGATGTACGGCGCGTATTGATGTGTGTGTGTGTGGGTGTAGACTGCTGCTTCCAATCGCTGAGTGTTGTCCCCAAGTGTGGTGAGTGTGCCAGTGTTGCTTTGTGAGTGGTGTGTTGTGTGGTGTAGTGGTGTATGAGGGCAGGAAGCTTAACTCATTTAGCCATCCTGGCCCCCCTAGGCGAATGTTCAGCCTAGCAATCGCTGGAGTTGTTGCAACGTTGCCAAACGTTGCTAAGTCCGGACGTGTGCCGGTAGTGTGGCCTTTGGCGATGGCGTCTGGTGGGTGCTGCGTTTCGCGGACGCCATAGACGGGACTCAGGAGGTGGTGCCGGTCTTCGTCGTCGTGCCACACGGCTGGGTTACTGCGGTCTGCGACCAACCTCACGTCTTGGGGTGCGGTGGAGCAGCGTGTGATGCTGCCTGCCACACATTTGGCACAAAGCCCCAGAGTCACAGTCCTCAGTCGCGTGCGTGGGTGCCAGACAATTGTTGCAATGCCCATGCGCCTGTGGTACCTGCTGCCGCTGGATGGGTGACATGCCCTTGAAGAGTGCACAATATTGCAGTCGATGGGGGCGGCGACAAAGGGGGCATCGTATGCGATGCGGCTCCGCTGGTGGTGACGGTGTGGTTACAGTTGCTCGTGTGCCATTACGAGCTGCAGTTAACGGTGCTGATGCGGTGATGGTACGGGCGCCGCTGTTGGGACAACCCCAGGACGGGGAACACTGATGGCCGATCGTAGGGTTGGTGTTGGAGTTGACATGCTTTCTGAATCCATGTTTGCCTGTATGGAGAAAAGGTCGTGTTTAGTTGCAACTCATTTCTATCTATTATGAAAATGTGCGATTTGTAACCAACTTTATTTGGTTTGTTTACCAATTTACACATTTTTTTTTTGTATCTTTATTATTTATCATATGCGCGATTGATTTCGGTTTTAGTTATTAACGGATTTTTCAATTTCTGCGAATCGGTATTATTGTACGGATTGTTTATTATGTGCATTTTCGTTATTATCTGCGGTTGGTAAGAAGCATAGTTTAACGAGCGGTCTGGTCAGCGTTCCGTTTTGAGTACGGAGATCAACTACTCGGATATGACCGTTGGAGCCGTGAAGAAGCTTCTCTATGCGACCAAGCCGCCATTCTGTAGGGGGGAGACAATCGTCGTGTATTAGGACAAAGTCTCCAAGCTTTGGCACCTTTTCGGGAGTTTTCCAGCGGTGCCTTTTGTGAAGGTCCTTTATATACTCCTTCTTCCATCGGCGGCTGAAATCATGATGGAGATTTTTAATTATTTCCCATCTGTTTATTAAGGAAAGCGACTCCACGCCTAGCTCAGGTATGGCCAGAATGGGTGCTCCTTTGAGAAAGTGCCCTGGTGTAAGAGCTGTTAGATCTGAGGGATCTTGCGAGAGTGTCGTCAACAGCAGTGAATTGAGAACGGCTTCAATACGAATTAATAATGTTGTAAATTCTTCAAAGTTAAATTTTTAGTTTCCAGCTACTTTTATAAAGCGGGATTTAAAGCTTTTTGCCGCTGATTCCCATAAACCACCCATATGAGAAGCGCTTGGAGGGATGAACTGCCAGTTAATGCCTTAGGGGGCGTACTTTTGTACAATCTCAGGTGAGACTTGTTTGATAAAGTCCACAAACTGTTTTTCAGTGGCTCTTTGATCTCCTATAAATGTCTTGCCATTGTCGCTCATGAGTTTTGACGGAAAACCACGTGGTGTGACGAAGCGAGCAAATGCCGCGAGAAGAGCCTCTTTTGTCAGATTAGTACATAGCTCAAGGTGTACTGCTTTTGTCGTAAAACAGACAAAGACAGCCACGTAGCCTTTCATCAGTGTGGGAGACCTTAGCATGGACGCCTTTATTTGAAAAGGCCCAGCAAAATCGACACCTCTGATAGTGAAGGGCAGAGCAAAGTTGCAGCGTTCCGGTGGGAGTGCAGCCATAATCTGTGTTCGCATCTTTTGTTTATGCATAGTGCAGATCTTGCTCGAAAAAATGCATTTCTTTATCTTTGGCTTGAGTCTTGGGATATAAAACTCTTAGCGGACTATTTGTTGCATGAGGCGGTGTTCTGCGTGTAATAATAGTACGTGGACATAATTGAGATATAAGGTGGCAAGTTGCGATCTCTCTGGTATAACAATGGGATGATGTTCGTTATACGTTAGGCTTGAATTGACAAGCCGACCATTTGCACGAAGTAGACCCTTCGTATCTATGAATGGGTTTAGTACTAGGAGTGAGCTCTTTTTATCGATCGGCTTCGATTCTCTCAGTACTGATATCTCTTGGCTGAAGTAGCGCGGTTGAGTAGATGCGATAAGAGCGACCTTTGCTTTTTGTAAGTTTAGGTACGTCACAGTATCGCCTTGGGGATATACTGTGCGTATTCCCTTAATTCTAGGATTGAGTCGCTCTATGAATTTGAGAATGTAAGAGATTACCCTGAGGGCTCGAGGGTAAGATGAAAATCTCTCAAAGATGTCAGTATCATCCAATGTTATGTGAAATGAGTCGATCTTTCGACTTTCTGGGGCAATAATATTGCGCAAGGGCGATTGCGGCCAAGAATCGGGAGATTCTGTTAACCATCGGGGGCCATTCCACCAGAGGGTGGTGGTGGCAAGGTGCAAAGGTTTGCACCCTTTTGTACTTAGATCAGCAGGATTGTCAGCACTGGCTACGTGTCGCCAAGTGGCTGACCCCACCAGGCTAATACAATCTCGGAATCGGACCAGAGATATAATTTATTTTTTGCCATAATCAGTTGCGTTTGCACTATGGATGCTAGTTTGGCAAGTAGTAGTGCACCTCATAGTTATAGTCGTGGTAGACTTATGGTTTTTAGAGGAGCCACTTTGGCTTTTGCAACTAGTAAGTGGCTTGTGGTCGCCTTGTCGCTTTGTGTGCGAACATATATAGTGGCGCAATACGCCACAACACAAAAGCCGTGTAGTTCGACTTTGTGCTCTGGGACATAATGTACCCATCGTGGGATTTGTATTTGTGTGATATCGTTTAGATTGCTCGCGAACTGGGACCACTTTTCTAAACGAAGTGGTTTTACTTGCTCGTCCCCGTCGGTACCATCTAGCCATAATTCTTGTACCAGGATTTTGGCTTCTATCATAATTGGCGATAGCCATCCTGGGGGTCAAAAAGTTTTGCCACAGAGGAGAGAATTTGGCGTTTTGTAATGGAGGATAGTGCGGATATGGACTCAGTCGTGTATGAAAACTGGTCCGATATCGCATTCCATTGGATGCCCGGAGTTTTTGTTGTACTCTCCTTTTCGAAAATAAGGAAATTAGTGTCCAACAAATTTTCTTTTCGTATATTTTAATATAGTTGGGTGATTTGCCGTAATTTTTTTAATGGAAACCCTTCGGATTTGAGGGCTTGGATTACTTGTGATAATGATTCATATGCTTGTGGAAGACTGTGACTTCCAGACAGAATATCGTCTACATACGTTTGTGGTTTTAACACCTGGGTCGTCAGAGGAAATTTTGACTTGGTATTTTCAGCCAACTCATGGAGTGTTCGAATGGCTAAGTATGGGGTACAGTTAACGCCAAAGGTAACTGTTTTTTAGCTTGAAGTCGCGTAGTGGACTATTGGGGGATTTTCGGAAAATAATTCGCTGGAAATCTTGATCGTACATATACATTTTTTCGACGTCCCCGTTGAATACGTATTTGAACATACGCCAGTTTAGAATAAGCAGCATTAAATCAGGTGGGAGCGTGGGTCTTGTAAACAGGATATCGTTTAGGGAATTCCCCGAGCTTGTGGATCTTGAGGCGTTGACAACAACTATTACTTTAGTTGTTTTTTTATCTGGCTTTACTACTGCGTGATGTGGCAAGTAAAATGAGTAGTATTTGCCATTGATGATTTTTTCGCATGGGCTTACTTCCTCCATGTGATCTAAATGGAGGTATACTTCCAACACACCATCATATTCTGGTTTTAGTTCACCTTTTTTAAGTAGGTTTCTTTCCATACTTTGAAATTGCTGTATTGCAGAGGTGCGAGAGTGACCTAAGGCGATTGTGTTGGGAAATTGTTGTTTTAGTGGTAGTCGTACGACATACCGACCATTATCTGATCTAGTAGTTGTGGCTTTGTAAGAGTCTTCACAATACTGATTTTCGGGGGTTCTGATTGAAATGGGGGGGAGTTCTTCTATCTCCCAAAATTTTCTCAATTGTGAATTGGGGTACTCATTTGAAATTTCCTCAACTTGAGTTGTCATTGTTGTGACTGGTTCTGTAACTAGTCCGCTTAGGATCCAACCGAAAATAGTCCCTAGACGCTATGAAAGATTGTTGTGATCCTTGGTCTTTTACGGCTCTGAGCTTAAACAGTTCTCCTCGATGTTCGATGGAGACGACTGCTGGGGGTAGTAGTACCCTACTTTGGTTTTCGCTGTGTAGCGTTTGAGTTTTTAATGCCTTTGAGCAGGATGGTGCTTCTTGGCAATTTTGTGGATTTGGCACTTCGGGCTTTGTTGTTGCAACTAAACCCGTGGCTCTTTTGATATTTGCGCTGTTTGGGGGTAAGCTGGAAAAATAATTTACATATATGAAGCATCGAATGGTGTCGTTTATGACAATAGACGCAGTTAAATTTGCTTTCGCACTCTTTGAGTGTATGCGCATGTGACAGACAATTTGTACAAAGTCTTTTAGTTTTCACGAAATTGTTGCGGTCGATAATATTAAATTTTTTAAATCTCTCGCAAGATTTGAGCTTATGCCCTCCTGTACATAGTTCGCATGATCTATATTTATTCTGTCCAGATGAGAACGATTGTGTTTTGAAGAAGCTTCTATTCAAATTGTTGTTGCTATTGGCTTGGGGCTTGTGGAAGCTTCTATTGAAGTCTTGCTGAATACCTTTCGGTTTACTTGTATTTATTTTTTTGTCTACCCTTTCTGCGATTTCGTACTGGGTAGTAAGAAAATCTTTCATTTGTTGCCACGTCGGGCACTTTTCCTTGATGAGAGCGATTCCTCCCACAATAATAAAGACTTTTCTGGTAATGCTGCTGTGCATATATTTACCAGTATAGGGTCCCAGTTAGGCTTGCCACATCCCAAAAGCCACCTAAAATGAGCTTGATTTCGAAAAAATATCTTAACAATTAAAATAACGCATACATATAAATGAGCAGAAAAACTGCTAAATTTTATTAAAAAAAAAACAATAAGTACATAACAAATTTCACAAAAACTTAAAAAAACAAAAGCGTATTACAATTCAATATACGTCAAATAATATAAAAATTCTATATTTAATTCACATTTAACTATATTAATTTTTCCACATATACTTTGTACTTTTAGTAACAGACTTAACTAGTTCTGTTCCTTTAGGCGTTAGCAAAAAATTTTGAAATTTTTTACAATTTTCATGTAAGTTTTGTCTTATTAACAATTCAGTCTTTATAAGGTCAAATGCCATTCTATTCCTTTCTTTAGAATATAAATTGTTTAATGTACTAAAAGTTCTTTCACAAAAAGCATTACTAATTGGAATAGAAAAAATAAACGGGATCAATTTAAATATATTTATCAAGTTATTTTTATCACATTTTTTGGAAAAGTAAGACCATATTTTGTCAATGGGAATATCTTTTGGCAATTAATCAAATACTTTTCCAAGACAACAATAATCTGTATATAACATATCATTATCAATAGAATTTGATATCTGTAAAATTTTTGGAAGCTCTGCTACTGTATCCCATGACAAAAGAGATTGTTTCAGATTTAAAACTGATATGTGTTTGTAAATTCATTCATCTCCGAAATCATATCGTTGCTCCAAGTATGAAATAGCATTTGTTAAAAATTGATTTGCTTCTAATTTGAATGCTTCAACATCATTTTTTGAAATATTTTTAAAAATAACCG
Organism: Bactrocera dorsalis; assembly: GCF_023373825.1. NCBI lineage: Eukaryota > Metazoa > Arthropoda > Insecta > Diptera > Tephritidae > Bactrocera > Bactrocera dorsalis. The sequence goes on from NC_064303.1 coordinate 39,199,271, forward strand.
AAACTCTACTTCCATAGAAACAATCCTTTCTTCGGCTTTGAAGACTATTTATAAGTTTACTCATTTTGCTGTGAAGTTACATTATTGTATAAGAATCATTTTCAAGCGCTAGTATATCTGATTGGAATTCATGCATTACATTACTCGTATGAATAAATTACAAATACGCCTCTGATAAACCTTCAGAAATGCATTCTTCATCCGCATTATTTAGTTCGGTATCTGATATTCCATATGATACAAATTTCCAGATTTCTTTTCTGCAGTTGTTTTTCCCCTTTTGTAAAAAGTACCTTTTAACCGCAGGCCAAGAATGTAATAATCGGTCAATTGCAGGCAAAAGGGAAAGCCATCGAGTGGGAACATGCCGAGTAGATGCTTGTATTCGATACATGCAAACTCAAAACATTCCTTTAATTTTTCATTTGACAAAGCTGATGAGCTAAATTCATTGAAGGTTTTAATCACAATGTTTTCTACGTCGACAGATAAAGCATTAGCACTTTTGATGCAGTTATTTATTACATGGCAGTTAATTTTGTTCTTTTTGTTTTATCTCTAATATTTTGTGTATATCTAGTTGAAATATACTGCGCAAGACGACTTTAATACATTCTATAGATTTTTTATTTCATGCTTAATTTTTGAAAGTATTTATTTGCTACATGAGAGCATATTTTATCTGCTTTTGTAAATTCACTAACTTGTGGCATATTTTTTCTTCGATGATCGATCGGTTACAATAATTGCATGAGTCATTTATTGAACTTTAATATATAGCGCCTCACATAAAAAAAAACGGGTCAAAGCAATCATTTCTGTTTTTCGGCTGCATTCAAATGTTAAAGATCTTTTTAGTAATCACAGTTTCAATACGTGGATCAACAACGGAGCGGATGCCAACAAGGGGCAAATATGAATTCCAAGCGAGTGTTCATGCGTTCCAGTTCTTTTGTTTTCATGCGATACTACTTTCATTAATGCTGATTTTCATATCGGAATTCCGTGAGCCAGACGTATTTAAAACTATGTGCATGTGAGACAGCTCAGTTTGATCGCTGATGCTTTATTCGGCTATTAGCAATCTTAGATTTTATCCGACTGCGATAGTTTTGATATACATACTGTTGAAATAGTGCATTTCTGAATAATTGCGATACTTGACGCTTGATCGTCCATATTGGACATTATTATCCTAATAAACATATTTTTGGTCTGGTGTTCTTTAACTAACGAAAACTCCAGTCAACAAGATCTCACACTATGCAAGCATGAACTGTGTTTTGATAATAGTTGTTAATATGATATAAATGGAGTTGTGTAAACCCTTGTCGATCAACAGTTACGCGACGTGTTAACCGAAAAAACGCCATTAAGATTGAAATATTGTAAAAGACATGCCGTCAAAACACGTAATAAATCGGCACAATTGATAATGCAATGAAACACTTCGAGAAATACCCTCAAGTAATGGCCAAGTTCGGAGAAATTTTCCAGGGGAGGCGGTCAGAGTGGCCCAATATCAGAATCAAAGACAACCCCCGCGTATCTAGAAAAACCGGGTTTTCGCAGTTGTAATACAGTGAAAATTAAGCGTATAAAATATAAATGTCATAAGTGCCGACCCAAATAAGAGCTTAATTATCCAATTTGGTTATCCAAA